>NC_053391.1:413988013-414288782 GCF_905171765.1 Bufo bufo | reverse complement strand
TTCACCCTCCGTTCCGGACCAGCATGGGGTCACCTCTTCAGTCGTCTGGCACAAGGAGTGGCAGTGCACTGGATAGAGGGCAGGAGTAGGTGACCCCGGATCTGGTAGGCCACCGCCGCTGCAGGTCGAGCCCGGTTCCACTTCTCTTCTGGGGGGGAAAGGGAGGTAGCCGGGGACGGCCATTCGACCCCGGCGCTCGCTCCACTGAGAGACCAGGGACGCACCATGCAACCCTGCGTCCTCTATTGAGAAAAACAAACAAACAGGAGAAGCGAAAAATTACAGGGACAACCCTGCAGTAGCAGGAGTGTCACCTCCTTATCAGACACTAAGCTAAAACTGAGGTCCTCCTGTTGGAGCATGGGGGTATAGCCAGTGGAGGAGGAGCTGTTTTTTACTATTTGCATAGTGTCTCCTCCTAGTAATAACCTAAGCTATACCCATGGTCTGTGTCCCCCAGTGGAATGGGCGAGAAAATATTTTTACATCAGACACCCAATGTTAATCTGACCTCAGCTCACAGCGCAATCAGACCATCAATTAGGGATGAGCGAATCAACTTCGGATGAAACATCCAAAGTCGATTTGCATAAAACTTTGTTTCAATACTGTAGGGTGTGAGAATCCGAGTTTGGGAAATGTTTTTTTTACAGTATAAATCAATTTCTGAAGTTATTATGTGAAGTCTCGAGAGACGTCGCAAAGTAATAACTTCGGCTCATCGGACCCAATACATTCTAAGGCCGAATGCACACGGCCGTGTTCCGCAGGGCTGGATTCCTGTTCAGAGCAGGAGCGCACGGCGTCATTGGTTGCTATGACGCAGTGCGCTTCATGCAGTCGCTGCTGTACAGTAATACACTCCTATAGATCATACGAGTATTACTATAGTGCAGCGGCGGCATGAAGCGCATGACGTCATAGCAACCAATGACGCCATGCGCTCCTGCTCTGAACAGGAATCCAGCCTGGCATACCACGGACCGCTCTCGGCCGCGGAACACGGCCGTGTGCATTCGGCCTAATACTGTATGGAGTGCTCACTCCTATTCTTGTCCGCAGACACGGACAAGAAAAGGCATTTCTATTAAAGTGCCGGCCATGTGCGGTCCATACATGGCCTGTGTCAGTGTTTTGCGGATTCGCAATTTGCGGACCACAAAACACTTGCGGATGTGTGAATGGACCCTTATGGGAAGGGGATCTGCCGCTGACACAATGTAATGTTGTGGGGGGGGGAAAATCGGGGGATCTGCAGTTGACAAGGTTATGGGGGTAATCTGCTGCTGACACAATGTTATGAGCGGATCTGCCGCTGACACAATGTTATAGGGGGGATCTGCCGCTGACACAATGTTATAGGGGGGATCTGCCGCTGACACAATGTTATAGGGGGGGGATCTGCCACTGACACAATGTTATAGGGGGGGTCTGCCACTGACACAATGTTATAGGGGGGGGATCTGCCACTGACACAATATTATGGGGGGGATCTGCCACTGACACAATGTTATGGGGGGGATCTGCCACTGACACAATGTTATGGGGGGGATCTGCCACTGACACAATGTTATGGGGGGGATCTGCCACTGACACTGTTTTGGGGTAATCTTCTGCTGACACACTTATTGGGGGGGGGGGGGGGATATCCAGTGACACTGACACTTTAATAAGGGGTCACTTTATTAGGAGTACCTTTTGGAGAAGTTTTCTGGAACAGCACAACACGGCTTACAGGCCACGTACACAAAAGCAGGCATGTGTGACAGAAAAGCCTGCTCCACCCATCATCTGCCTGCTCCAGCGCACCCGCCCATGGTCTCCCTGCTAAGAATGCATCTTCCGGCCGGCCAGTCACTATCACCCGCCGCAGCTGGCCGGTCCCTATCACCCAGCACCCGCCAGGCTCTCCCTCTTCAGGTAACACATGTGGATAGATGTCGGTTACATCTCAGGCTGCTGTTCCTATGCAGCACAGCCTCCGATGTACCGACAACAAACAATGGACCGAACATTTTTTTTTTTCTGTACTTACCCCATAAGACGCACTAACGTCCCCCCACCCCCATTTTAGTATGAAAAAGAAAAAAAAAAAAAAGAAAAAAGAGTCTTTTTCATAGAAAAAAAAAAAGGGATATGTGTTACTATCTTTTTAACTGCCAGATATTTTTTTTTCTTTAACAGTGTGTCACACAACAAGAACCACTGTGGCACCACAATTAATTTGGACCAGTACATACCTACTCTGGGTGAAGTTAGAAGTCTCTCAGCTCGACAGAAGATGAGACTGTTTCACACTGACACTGAGTTGCGAGACTCTTTTTTTTGTAGTTTTTGTGCTTCTTTTTAAGCCAGCTCTGTTTGTGCTCTTTGTCTTCTATGTTGCTAAGTAATTTGTACAAGCATCAATAGTTGTATTGCTTTTATTGTGGTGGTTTTAAGGTTCTTTTATATGTATAAATGCTTGTTCCCGATAATCTGTCAATGTCAAGGTGCCACATGTTGATCGGGTCTTTTGATGGCCATAAAAAAAAAATATGGATTTTTTGTGACTTACCTGCAAAATGCTTTTTTCGCTACGTTCATTGGGGGAGGGGAGGTTGGCAGAAGAACATGGGTGCAGCTGCTGCCACAAGAAGGCAACACCAAAAGAACAAAAAGTGTTAGTTCCTCCCACCAGATATACCCCTCCTGAAAACACTGAGCTAATCAGTTTGTACACAAGCAGTAGGAGCAGCCGGGAGAAGCTAAAGAAGATAAACCATAAAACTGTAGATGGGTCAGAACCACGAACAGTGGGACCCATCCTAAAATCCACCCATACAACTGGGAGGGCACTGTCTACCCCAATGAACACAGAGAGAAAAAGTTTTTTTACAGGTTACTGACAAAAAAAAAATCCTACTTATTTGCTTGTGTCATTGGGGGACACAGGAGACTGTGGTATGTTCCAAAGCAGTCCAAGAGTGGGGAAACAAAACACTTTGGCACAACTATTAAAGCTGGTTGCAGAGCTCAGCAGCTGGGGTGATGCCAAGTGGGGCATTCAATAAAAAAGGACAGACAGTGGTCTGACAACAGCAGAGCAACCCTGGACCCTGCATGGAAAGAGGGAGGAAGAGTCATACTGGCTGAAGAAGGCTGAGAGACCAAGAGGTCAGGGCGGAGAACAAACAGAACTCAGAGCATGCCCTAAGCTGAGAGTCAAACAGACTGCCCTCACAGGAACCTGCTGAATGGAGGAGACCAAACAAACAGGCCACCAACCAGAGAAAGGAGCGGAGTGACTGCAAGGTGACCCAGATGGTCTAGCCCTCAGGGAAGAATCCACTTGCCAGAGAGGAACTCTCAGTACAGATTCCAGGACCAACCCCTGCTGAAGAAAAATATAAACTTGGAATTGAAATAACAAGAGCAGAAAGACCATGCACACCAACAGAATATGCTCAGGTGAGGCTTGACAGTCTTGTCAGGGATAAATCTGCTAACCCCGAGTAGGAGGAAAGATGATGACCCAGCCACCCAGGTGCTGTTTAGAAGTCTGGAAATCTCAGCCTGTATTTCCATAAAATGCCTGCTCCAAAAGGCTATACCTGAAATTTTAACAATGTCAGTATCAAATCAAACTGGTTATCAAAGAATCGAAAAAGTGTTGATATTCTGAGAATTTGCAAGATATTCTGAGGTTAGAAAAAAACTGCTTCTGGGGTCTCAGAGAACTCTGTGAAGCCTGTGACCCAGGTGCAGAAGGAATACAGAGGGGGTGGTGAAATCTCTGGGCATCTAACAGTGGGGCAACTGTTCAACTGCTGGATGAGGCTGGCCATGAAAATGGGTAGAGAAAGACATAAACAGCCCTACAATCTACACTACACTATTTGTGCTTTTCTCCTCTTGAGCACTGCAGTCTGGAAATCAGACAGGACACAGCACATCACCCATCTATGCAGTCTGGAGGATCAGCATTCCAACTGGCAGTTTACTGAGGAGGAATCGTGACAGTTCTGGCAATGTGCCAGGGGACTCCATTCTTGGTGATCCATTGGGTAGTGGTGAGCTGCTAGTAGCCATGTGCTCATACTAAATGGAAGTGGAACGTGATTGCTGTGGGGATTGCGATTTTATGGTGATTAGGTGTGACTAGGGAGGTAGTGGATTACTCAGTTTTTCCCACATTTCTCCATTTTCACTAGCAGATTTGGTGCTGTTCGTTCTTTAATCCTTATCCTGTAAATGGAGTAATACAGCTGCCGGGGGCACATCAGAACTGCGTAGGCTATCCAATATCACAGAAAGCGATAGTACAAGTACTCAAACTCTGGAAAGGAGAGATGAAGCTGGCTGGTACATCTGAACTGCTGACAAAACTCTCGTCTTCAAGACTTCTCAGCTGCACCAAGTCTCTGGAATATATCTACCCCAAGCAATTAGGTTAATTCATAACTTCCACAGTTTTAGGAACTCCCTAAAAACACATCTTTTTAGAATAGCCTATCATATTGCCTAATCCAACTCTTCTCCATTCATCCCTCCTTAATCATCATTCTTCTGAACCTGATCCATCGTAAAATATCCACACACACCTAGCACTCCGAAGCATTACAGATGCAGATTATATATATGGCCGAGGGCTGATTATATATATGGCCGAGGGCTGATTATACATATGGCCGAGGGCCGATTATACATATGGCCGAGGGCCGATTATACATATGGCCGAGGGCAGATATGAGGCATGGGGGTCTGATCTGAGGTCTAATTGGGGCTGCCAGCTGAGGTCTGACCTGATGTGTAATGAGAAATATTTTTTCCCTATTGTCTCACTCTAAAATTATGAAATGAAAAATCATTGCATTGAAATATAAATTTTCATAAAAATTACATAAAAGTTGGTAGTGGGTAAAAGTATAACCCAAGCAAAAAATTATATAGACCACATGTCCAAAAAAAAAAAAAGATAAAAAAAGATCAAAATGGAGTTCACATACAACTTAGGCCTAAGGGGTTATATATATCACACATACATACATACCTACCTACATACATACATACACACTAGCAGAAGGACCCGGCTTCGCACGGGTAAATTTCATTTATTGTTTGTGTGTGTCGTTAAAAGATATCGACTGTTTCCCCCATAACAGTGAATTCTACAGCACCCCGCCCCTTTAACACTGACCCCCCCCCACAGTGCCCCGCCAATTTAAAATGGGACCTCCACAGCAGCCTATTCCCTTAACTTTGACCTTCACAGCAGCCAGCCCCTTTAACAGTGAGTTTCACAGCACCCTACTCCCTTGACAGTGACCTCCTCAGGGGCCCGCCCCCTTAAAAGTGACCTTCAGAGTGCCCACCCCTTTAACAGTGACCTCCACAGTATTTGCCCCTTTAACAGTGACCTCCACAGCGCCCTGCGCCTTTAATGCTAGGGCTACACGACGACATGTACATGTGGCATGCAAATTTTGTCAGCAGCGTACTTGTGCCCTATGTCTCGTGCGACTTATTGTCGTCCTGTAGCCCTAGCCTAAAGCTGACCTACAGCAGTGAAGAAAAATGGCTGGGTTGTTATGGAAACCTGGAGTAAAACTGTGTGTATGGCAGTTGGGATTTGAAGAGAAAGACTTGCAGGCTTATATTGGCTAATGAAGTAGAGCTGAGACCCGGTCTAAAACCTTCCCGGACACCTGATGTACCGGTGTGCCAAATTTGGTGACGATCCGTCCAGTCGTTTGGTCGAGCATAGAGAACAGACAGACGTCCAGACAGACAGAAACTAATAATATATATATATATATATATATATATATATATATATATATATATATATATATATAAAAACGAAAGTTCAGGGCAGCACACCTTGTAATAGATGATTGGGTGCCAGCGATGAAAACACCTTACCAAGGTGTATATTACAAAACAAATGAAGACACCGCAGCACATCCGTTGGTGAAAAAGAAAGTGAAAGTGTGAACCTTTATTCACCCATGCGACGTTTCAGTCCACTTGCTGGGACTTTTCTCAAGCCGAGGTTCACACTTTCTTTTTCACCAACGGATGTGCTGCGGTGTCTTCATTTCTTATATATATATATATTTTATACAGGTGAAACTCGAAAAATTTAAATATCGTGCAAAAGTCCATTTATTTCAGTAATGCAACTTAAAAGGAATTGCATTAATGCAGCTTAAAATAAGAATATTGTGAAAAGGTTCAATATTCTAGGCTCAAAGTGTCACACTCTAGTCAGCTAATTAATCCATATCCCCTGAGCAAAGGGGACCTGAGATTGTGACTTTGGGGTTTTCATAAGCTGTAAGCCATTATCATCCAAATTATAACAAATAAAGGCTTGAAATATCTCGCTTTGCATGTAATGAGTCTATCTCATGTTAGTTTCACCTTTTAAGTTGCACGATATTCATTTTTCGAGTTTCACCTGTATATCACTCAATTAGAGGTCATACAATATTTCTCATCCACAAATGTGCAGTCACCTTCATACAACTTTTCAGCAAACACTGGTTATATCAGAAATTGGATAAAAATTAAAAATTTGCAACTAAAATGCAAAGAAAATATAGGGGGTCACTTTTCAAACTGATGTAAAGTAGAACTGGCTTAGTTGCCAATAGCAACCAATCAGCTTCCACCTTTCATTTTGGACAGCTCCTTTGGAAAATGAAAGGAGGAATCTGATTGGTTGCTACGGGCAACTAAGCCAGCTCTATTTTATATCAGTTTAATAAATGACTCCCATAGTCTGCAAAAAAACTAAGTTGAGGATTTAAGACCTACCACACGTGTCTACATTCAATGATACGTGTTAAAGAAATGCAAAAAACACAGGAATGCAACAACCAATGTTGCATGCAAATACTGGGAATTATGTAGAATATAATTTCCAATAGTAAGAAAAAAAAGCCCCCAGTTTTTATTTACTTAGGCGGCAGCGCTGGTATGAATGACCTATTTATATTGAGAATATGATTTCCCTCCCCTTATACAAACTGTAATCGTTATTAATAAATAATGCATGAACCAAGTCCTCTTTCAGATACTTTATTACTCCAGTATTATGGACCAAACACCTGAACCTCCTGTAGTTAATCAGAAAATGACCTCTGGTTCTGATGAACTACAGGAGGTGCAGGTGTTTATGGGCCCTTGGTTTACAAACTACAGTACTTGAAAGCAATTATTTATGGTGACAGCCAATGAGTTAAAATGTATTTTCTGGCTGATGAAAATCTCTTCCATCTGTCAGAAATATATGAGATATTCCTCCCTAGTGACGGTGGGTATCGCTATTACTGCATTGTGTAACAGGTATCGCTAATTAGGCAGAGAGGGGTCATTAGATGAGTAAGTTCTCATGTTCATACTCCTTTTCTAGGATGGGAAAAAAGTCAGTCTCCCCCAATATGTGGCAATCAGAGACTGATGGGGGAAAGGGAATCGATAACATTCACAAATAATCCATGTTATTCTCCCTGGGAAAATGTACAGTTACATAGGGTGACAGAAGGTGCTATGTCTCTCTGTCTCCTCTGTGCAGCCAGTCAGCAGGTCCCCAACTTTCCAGCCTTCCTTTCCTCAACACTGGATGACATCTCAGCCAGCTGAAGGGTCAGAGTGCTGTTTAGCAAGGAATATCTCAGGCTGTAAATCATGAGAATTTCTGGAGAAACCGACTTTAGAGTTATTCCTGATATCCCATGCAGGAAGGGAGTAAGGTATCCATTGTCTAATGATATCAATCACCATAGCCCATGATGTATCCCACGTTGTGGGCAGGGGGAAACGTGTTGGGCTTTAATCTGTATAGTCTTTGCATCGGGCCACTGGATGGTGGTGTATACAGTATGTAATTATCTGACACAGTATTGTAGACTGACAGTATATTGTTGCTTTTGTCTCTCCTAAAATATATCTAGGGTCATGTAGGGTTAGATCTGGAGAGAGAGTGGGATCACCCTTGTCAGGGCAGGAGTTCTGCTTTAGGCAGTGGCACCGAGAGACAAATTAGGTTATGGGCCATTAATAGGGCGTCTTTGACGTGTACACTCCTGAAACTTTTTATTGATCTTTTTAAAAGTTTTAGGGAGATTTCTCTTTTTTTTCTTTCCCTCTACTGTGACCCTGGCTTCCTGAGATCCCCCCATTTTTCTGACTGGAAAACATCTAAAACTTATGTATGTATGTTGATTAGATATTTCCATTAAAAACCATATGTATGTAAGATGAGTAAGTGCGGGTTAGGCTCCATTCACACGTCCGCAAAATGGGTCCGCATCCTTTCCGCAATTTTGCGTAATGGGTGCGGACCCATTCATTCTCTATGGGGACGGAATGGATGCGGACAGCACACAGTGTGCTGTCTGCAGCCGCAATTGCGGAGCGCGGCCCCGATTTTGGGTCCGCAGCTCCGCAAAAAGATAGAGCATGTCCTATTCTTGTCCGCAGCTTGCGGACAAGAATAGGCATTTCAATGGGGGTGCCGGGCTGGTGTGTTGCGGGTCCGCAACACACCACGGACGTGTGAATGCAGCCTTAGGCCGAGTTCACATCTGTGGAGGAGGCCTGCAGATAGGTCAAATTTGATGGAAACAACGGTGCTGCATGCAGCTTTATTTTTTCCAGCAAAATGACAGACATCATGATGGAACCCAACTTACTCAATTATTAAAGGATAACCGTCATATTTTTTTATTTTTATTTGTCAGTTTATTAGAGCTAGGCATGTATACCTGAGTTAGTCTGTCAATAATTCCCAAAAGATCTGTAATTACCTTATAATAACAGCTTTCATTAATGTCCTCTGTCCCTTTCCACTACTCCCTTAAAAGACTGTTGCTATGGCTCATCTGTCTCCGGCTAAGAAAACAGAGGGGCGGTCCTTCACACTGCATGCCTGCATTAGGCTTTAGAGTGAGGAGGCGTGTCTCACAGTAATCCAATCTGATTGGTTGGCAGGAAGCTGCTGGCTACAGCAAGTATGTATGAGACCTGGTGGAATGCAGTTTTGGCCTCAGAGAACTGGCAGAGGAGTCATCTTGAGAAGATCCTCATAATGTAGGATTCAAGACAGCCGTAACTAAGGGGAAAACTCAAGGAAAACAGTGGTAAGTGAAGAAACTAAAGATTGCTTTATGCATAATGCTGCTGCAGCAGTAACATAAGCTAAAATAGATTTTTTTATGAAAATATGACAGTTATCCTTTAAGTCAATGGGATCAGTTGGTTGCCATTGGTGTCTGTGTGATGGATCAGGCACTGCATCATGATTTCTGTTTTTAATGGAAACCATGAGATAGAGGTGAACAGAAACTGTAAGACACATACAGTACAGACCAAAAGTTTGGACACACCTTCTCATTCAAAGAGTTTTCTTTATTTTCATGACTATGAAGGCATCAAAACTATGAATTAACACATGTGGAATTATATACATAACAAACAAGTGTGAAACAACTGAAAATATGTCATATTCTAGGTTCTTCAAAGTAGCCACCTTTTGCTTTGATTACTGCTTTGCACACTCTTGATGAGCTTCAAGAGTAATCAAAGCAAAAGGTGGCTACTTTGAAGAACCTAGAATATGACATATTTTCAGTTGTTTCACACTTGTTTGTTATGTATATAATTCCACATGTGTTAATTCATAGTTTTGATGCCTTCAGTGTGAATCTACAATTTTCATAGTCATGAAAATAAAGAAAATTCTTTGAATGAGAAGGTCTGTCCAAACTTTTGGTCTGTACTGTATATTATATACAGAGGTTGAGATGCAGTAGAACAGTTTCTATCAATATATAAGGAAGAACACTGACTCATATGGCTTACCTCTGTCAACATTCGCTCGCAAAGTAGTCAACATTCCCTCAGAGACTAGCGTTTTATACAGAGCACCTTTGCAGGAGCGTTCTGACTTTCTTGATCCGCAGGCCTCAGGCTTTTTGCTACTCTCACAGTCCTCAAACTTCAGCTCTTCTGGTAGTTGTGACTGGAGAACATCCTCTGTAGGAGATAGTGGTTCATCTTTTATGTCGTCTTCTTGCAGTTCAGACTCTGTGGCATGTGTGAAAATCATGGCCTCTGGCTCCATCAGTTCTTTGGTGGACTCGGTAGTTTTCTCTTTCTTCTCTTTAGATTTCACTTTTTTCTTTGTTGGCTTTAACTCTGAGAAGTTATGTTTTGGACTAGCAGCAGAACGGTCTTTTTTGCATGGGGAAGATGATGGCGTTTCAATGCTCCAGTCTCCCTTTGCAACGGCTTCTATAGTGTACATGACACTTTCAATGTCGGATTCTGATGACTGTCTCTTTTTACAGCTCTTCTTTGGAGACCCTTTCTCAGCAGCATCATGGTCAGTTTTGTTTTTCTTCTTTCTCTTTTTAATTTTGTCCCGTTTCAGGAATCCTACAAAGTGTGCCCCTACATGCTCTGTGGAAGGTGACCCGTGTGTTTTAATTGTAACATTACTAAGTCCTTCCTCTTTACAAACAGTAGAACATTCTTTCTGGCTGTTGCATATGACAACTTCATCAGTCTTTTCAACATTCAATGCTTTCAGTTGTGCTGGATTTATATTTCCTGAAATTTCGATTTTCACTGCTTCTGAGGCCACACACATCTACAAAGGAATGGACAAACATGAGATATAATGATGGAAACAATCTCAGGAGAATCTACTCCTGATGAACAGATCACATCAATTAAAAGGCATGTTTCACACAGCAGTATTTATCCGGCCGAATCCCGACATATTAGGGCTCATTCACATCACCGTCTGCATTTCCGTTCTATTCATGAGTAAAACGCAAATAAACAGATCGGTTGTAAATCCCATTCCCTTCTATGGAGGTGATAAAGTGTCAGTTAGACTCAGTTTGGCTCCTTTCCGTCAGCTTTACGTTATTTTAGACCGAAAAAAAGAAATCCTACATGCGGGACTTTTGCTCCCGTCTAAAATAACAGATTTGAGACGGATCCGTTTTGTTTTGCATTAGTCAATGAGTGACGGATTGTAACGGATTGCTTTGTATATGATCCATTATGCAATCCCTTTTTCTGTTCCGTTTTTTTTTCTGAGCATGCTCAAATAAAAAATAAAAAAGATCTGTTTAAAAAGCATGAATAACAGAACATAACGGAAAGCAAACGGATGCATTGTGTCCGATTTTTAAACGGATCAGTTTCGTCTTTCCGTGTCTGTTGGCTTTCTGTTATTTATTTACTTTCCGTTATTTTGAACGGATTACAAATATAATGGAAAAACCTAGCGGTGATGTGAACGAAGCCTTATAGTCAATGGGGCCAGCGGGCCTAGCGGTAACATCCGGCAATGCCGGATCAAGATAGCTCCAGCAGGCTGTTCTCGGCCCGAACTAATACCGGCAGTGTGAAACAGGCCTAGTGGAGCTGCAGATACAGGGTCCCTTGCTGTCACATACTGTAGAATGGTGCCTAGCTTTGTAAGCACACGTTTTTATGGGAAAAATAATAAACTCCTTCTCTCTCTGTGTATTTGGGCCTTAATGACCAAAGCAAAATAAGCTGTTTTGCTGTGTCTTTATTTAACATGTTATATCTTTGAGGGAATTTTATGTATATCTATGAATTGGGTATGGGTTTTTTCAGGAGAAACATAGCTTTTATTTAGTGGTATATATTATGGGTATTATCTTTTTTTTTTTTTTTTTTTAATCTTACAAAGGCAAAAATGATGGAAAAAATGCAGTTTACTTGGATTTCACGTGTAACATTTTATCTTGATTTGTTATTTTTTTGACTGGTATATAATTTAAAATGAGATTTTTATAGTATTTTAGATTTAAAAAGGAATATATATTTTCAAAAATGGTTTATGTCCTGATATGACTTTGTTGACCAAAGCATAAAAGCACAAAGATAAACCTCCCTAAAGCACACTATTTGCATTAGGGTCCATTCACACGTCTGTTTTTTCTTTCCTGATCTGTTCCGTTTTTTCAGGAACAGATCTGGACCAGATCTGGACCCATTCATTTTCAATGGGTCCTGGAAAAAAACGGACAGCTCAATGTCTGATTTTTTTCAGGACCCATTGAAAATGAATGGGTCCAGATCTGGTCCAGATCTGTTCCTGAAAAAACGGAACAGATCAGGAAAGAAAAAACGGACGTGTAAATGGACCCTAACGTTAAGTAAAAAATATATATTTGCACCATGTTGGCTAATTTGTTAAAAGGTATCAACCACTGAGAAATCTCAATCTTTTTTCATGTTCTATTTGCATTACTACATTCAAATGTACACACCAATGGGTATAGTTTGCCATTTGGCCCTCTAGCTTTTTTTCTGATTTTTGCTGTACTCTGATACAAATTGCAAAAAAAAAATAAAAAATAAAAATATAAGATTTCAAGCAATCTTATGTTGCATAGAGCAGAATTCACTGGACAAAGTAAGTACTTTCACATCAGCGTTTTCCTTTCTGGTATTGAGATCCGTCATAGGATCTCAAAACTGGAGGAAAACGCTTCACTTTTGACCCTATTCATTGTAAAATGGGGACAAAACTGAACTGAAGGCAGGGCTCCAGACTAAAAAAAAAATATCAAGGAGCCTTTGGCTCCTAACCTGAAAAATTTAGGAGCCAAATGAAATTTTTAGTCGCCAAATTTAAAATACATAATATAGCTGGGATGCTTAGGAGCATGGGGTTTTCTAAGCTACAGCCCACGCAGTTTAAGGAGTTGTACACTCATTTCCATGACCTGTCAGACTAGCCAGATTCGCGTTGATAATCCCTAGGTGCTGGGTCCCGGCTCATTCGCTTCCCGGCCTCCGCTGCTTGTCTTGGGTTTCTCCATGAAAACGTTTGGCTGCAGTGGCATCAAGACAATCTCTGGCCACGGTGGAGATCTGCTCCCCTTGCATCACATGACCATTTAACATAATGCATGGGAAGTAGGGATCGACCGATATAGATTTTTTAGGGCCGATACCGATAATTTGTGAACTTTCAGGCCGATAGCCGATAATTTATACCGATATTCTGGGAATTTTCATTTTTGAGAAAAAAAAAAATTCCTACACAAATCTGCTGAAAATTAATGTTTATTGTTAATGTGTATTTTTTGGTTTATTGTTAATGTGTATTTTTTTTTTATAAGTCTTTTTCATTTATACTTAATATTTTTGTGTTTTTTTTTTTTACTAACTTTTAGCCCCCTTAGGGACTAGAACCCTTGTCCTATTCCCCCTGATAGATCTCTATCAGGGTGAATAGGATCTCACACTGTCCCTGCTGCTCTGTGCTTTGTGCACACAGCAGCAGGGAGCTGAACATAGCAGCCAGGGCTTCAATAGCGTCCTGGCTGCCATGGTAACCGATCGGAGCCCCAGGCTTACACAGCTGGGGCTCCGATCGGAGGAGCAGGGGAGAGGGGATCCTGTGGCCACTGCCACCAATGAGTAATACTGGGGGGGGGGGGGGGGGGGGGGGGTTGATGGGGCGCACTGCACCACCAATGTTTTTACTATTGGCCGGGATTGGGGTGGGGGGCGCACTGCGCCACCAATGATTAATACTGGGGGGCTTGGGGCGGGGGCGCACTGCGCCACCAATGAAGATAAGTCTCTCAATCATTCATATACAGGAGGCGGGAGCTGGCTGCAGAATCACATAGCCGGCTCCCGACCTCTATGAGCGGTAGCATGCGATCCGCGGCACCTGAGGAGTTAACTACCGCGGATCGCAGCTTCCGCTCATAGAGGTCGGGAGCCGGCTATGTGATTCTGCAGCCAGCTCCCGCCTCCTGTATATGAATGAATGAAAGGCTTATCTTCATTGGTGGCGCAGCGGCCACAGCCCCTCCCCTCCTCTTGTCTTCTCTTCTGTTATTGGCGGCAGCGGCAGCAGCAGCACAGGGGAAGGAGACACTGCTTCCTTCTCCCCTGTGCTGCGGAGGGAACACAGAACGCGCTGAGAGCAGCGCGTTCTGTGTTCCCAATACGTTATCGGTATATCGGCAAAATAGATTCCGATACCGATAACGTTCAAAATCCTCAATATCGGCCAAACCGATAATCGGTCGATCCCTAATGGGAAGCAGTGGTCAGTCATTGGCTGTAACACCGTCAAATACGAGGTTTTCATGAAGGGACTCAAGACAATCAACAAAGGCTGGGGACTTTAGCATCTAAAAAAAAAAAGAAGCAGCATCTATCTTGGGGCAGAATCAACGCTGATTTTCTCATTCAAATTATTAAAAAGCAGAAAAAAACGCATCATTTGAGATGTGCACATACGCGCGTAAGTGTGCCAAAAAACGGTTGTGGGGATAGTGCTATAGAATTTAATAAAGTAAAAAATCTGCCTGAAAAACGCTTTACAAAAAACGCATGTATTTTTGAGGCGTAAAAATCTGCTTTGATTCAGTGCTGATATTTTACACGTATATTTTGAAAATCAGCCATGTGAACTGACCCATACTCTCACAAACTTTGTATAATCTAACACCATACCTGGCTCTCTTTGATGGAATATACTGTCTAAACGACAGTCGCCCCCTTAACCCTTAGATGACTGCCACCATATATACGGTGCCCACTCGTGAGTTCAGCAGGTGCTATAACAGCAGGGTTTCTGCTGTTTCAAATAGCAGAAGCCCGGAGCTAATGCCAATAACGCTGACTGCATAAATTTAACCTCTCAGATGCCGTGGTCAAATGTGACCATGGCATTCGAGTGCTGAAAACCCAGAAACACTGCACTTCCAGGCCTGAACCGGCTCCCCTACGCGGCAATGGGGAGAACCTCTCGGTCGTTCTGATGCACTTGGTCTCTCTGAGGATAGGTCATCAATATTAGTTCCAGGATAACCCCTTTAACCCCTTAAGGATATGGGGCGTACAGGTACGCCCTTGTGCCCTGGTACTTAAGGACACAGGGCATACATGTACGCCCTGTGTATTTTCGATCACTGCCGTGCGGCTGGCAGTGATCGGAACCCGGTGCCTGCTCAAATCATTGAGCAGGCACCTAGGCTAAATGCGCAGGGGGGTCCCGTGACCCCCCCCCATGTCGGCGATCGCGGCAAACCGCAGGTCAATTCAGACCTGCGGTTTGCTGCGATTTCTGCAGTTTCTGATCCCCGCGGTCCCTGACCGCGGGGATCAGAAACTTTATTATTCCTAAAATATATCTGTATCGCCCCCCCTGCACCCCTGAGTGATTTTAGCCCGGTGGGAGGTGCAGGGGGAGGGTTACGGGCGGTGCGGCAGGCGGGATCGCGATCCCCCGCCCGCCTCCCCTTGAATAATCGTTGGCGTCTAGTGGTTATACCAGGGTGCCAGCACATTGCTGGCACCCTGGTATAAACGGCTGACATCTGTACTGCGATGTCAGCCGTTTAACCCTTTCCATACCGCGGGCCGTACAGACCGCTGTATGGAAAAGGTTAACAGCGCAGGGAGCTCCCGCCCTCTCCCATCGGGGGGCTGCTGTGCCTTTGCAGCCCCCCGATGGAGAGGGAGAGAGCCCCCAGACAGCCCCGTCCTTACCCGTCCCCGTCTGCGAAGTTCTGACCACTACTGAGGAGACGGGGAAGGTTCCCATGGCAACAGGACGTTTTCTCAGGCGTCCTGCTGTCCATGGTGCGGAACAGATCTGTGCTAAAAGGCATAGATCTGTTCAGACAAAGTGTAAAATACAGTACAGTACAATATACACTGCGTGCAGAATTATTAGGCAAATGAGTATTTTGACCACATCATCCTCTTTATGCATGTTGTCTTACTCCAAGCTGTATAGGCTCGAAAGCCTACTACCAATTAAGCATATTAGGTGATGTGCATCTCTGTAATGAGAAGGGGTGTGGTCTAATGACATCAACACCCTATATTAGGTGTGCATAATTATTAGGCAACTTCCTTTCCTTTGGCAAAATGGGTCAAAAGAAGGACTTGACAGGCTCAGAAAAGTCAAAAATAGTGAGATATCTTGCAGAGGGATGCAGCACTCTTAAAATTGCAAAGCTTCTGAAGCGTGATCATCGAACAATCAAGCGTTTCATTCAAAATAGTCAACAGGGTCGCAAGAAGCGTGTGGAAAAACCAAGGCGCAAAAACGAGATTTTTGTATAACTTACCAGTAAAATCTCTTTCTCGCTCTTTCCTTGGGGGACACAGAAGACCTTGGGTATAGCTCATCTCCCTAGGAGGCGTGACACTAAGTGAAGACTGTTAAGCCCCTCCTCCACAGCTATACCCTCAGCCTGGAGAGAGAGACTGCCAGTTGCGTGTCCAAGTAGTGAGAAAAGGCAAAGTCCAAAAAGTGGAACCAACAAGCCAACTACCCAAAGGGTAAAACAAACTCGGAAACAGTCAGAGAAGAACAAAGAATGGGTGGGTGCTGTGTCCCCCAAGGAAAGAGCGAGAAAGAGATTTTACTGGTAAGTTATACAAAAATCTCGTTTTCTCGCCCAGTTTCCTTGGGGGACACAGAAGACCTTGGGACGTTCAAAAGCAGTCCAAAGGGGGAGGGACCACAGCACCAAGGCGAAGCACCCGAAGGCAACAAAAAACCGCCGCCTGCAGACCAGGCGGCCCAAGGCAGCATACGCCGAAGGCCGAGTATGCACCCTGTAGAACTCGGTAAGGTGTGCAAGGAAGACCAGTGACCACCTTACAAATGCATGGCCGAAGCCTAATGCCTCCGGCCCAGGAAAAACCGACAGCTCTGGCAAAATGAATGGTGACACCAAAAGCAGAACCCTGCCCTTGGTGCGACAACCACAGCAAGAGCCACACTGAGAAAGCGGAGGAAAGCCACCCTGGAGGCCCTCAACCCCTGCGCGGACCTCCTGGGAACACAAGAGACCGAACGTCGACAAGAGTCGGAGATCTCCAAGTAAAAAACTGCAAGGCCCAAACAACGTCCAAATCGGTGAAGTGTCCGTTCCCGGGGGTGGGAAGGGGAGGACGACTGCCTCAATGAAATGAAGGACAAACACCACCTTCAGAAGGAAGGAAGAGACGGAATGGAGAACAGCCCTGTCCTGGGGGAAGACAGAAGGCTCGGAACAAGAAGGGCCGCCACTCAGGCACCAGTCAGAGACACGATGGCTACAGAAACCCAACCGTACAGGACAGAAGGAGTAGAGAGGACTTCTGTAACGGCTCCAAGGAAAAATTGGAGCGCCAAGAGCCCAGTATGTGGTTCCCAGGACGGTAACGGAGGGCAGTACAAAGGAACCCAAGAGCCGCTCCATGGAAGAAGTTCCTGACAGGCCCAGAGGGTCGGGGAACGCTGAAAGAGGAAGGACAGGAACGACACTTGATACCTCAAGCAACGGAGTCCCAGCCCCAGGTCCAGGCCGGGCTGGAGAAAGACAGAACCATGGAGAGAGAAAGGCAGAGTGGGGGAACGCCCAGCTTCCCACAGAACCCCAGGTAAAGTCCTAAGTCCTACCACAGATCCTGGACGAAAACTCGGCTAGAAGCGAACACTAGCGAGCTCACTAGAGTCGCCTGGGCAAGCGGGCGAAAACCCAATGATCAGTAACACGGGCAGAACGGTCGGTAGAACGGGTCCCGTCGGCCCCGAACAATTTTGTCCCGTATCCACCCGGAGTGGGGGAGCAGACGGACAGGAACCGAAGGGTCCGCCCAGCAACCGCCCGATGCCAGGATAAGACAGGCTAAAGCCCAAGCCGATGTAGCCACCACAGGAAGACGGACTAAATGGTAGTCCTCCCAAGTTACCGAGAAGGTAAATCCATAGCAGAAACATTGCCTAGAATGGAAAAAACGCAATCTGCACCCAGCGGGAGGACAGAACGCGGTAGACCCGTTAGATAGGTACACAGCTAGTACAGTCAGTGTGGACAAGACACCAGAACCATCCACCTGAACAACCATGCTCTTCCCAGAGGGGAGGGCAGAGAAGGAACATCCTCTGAAGCGTGGCCGGAACAGAAGCCACATCGGAGAGATCCGTACTGAGTGGGAGCCAAACAGAACCGGCGAGAAAAGGCAGTCGAGACAGAGGCCGGGATAACACCCTCCAAAAGAAAGGAGGAGTGGGCATAGAGAAGCCATAGGACAGCTCAAAAGCAGAACCCCGCTACACTGAGACGCCCGGTTCACCGCTTCGCAGAAGGCGAATATCCTGAAGAACTCAAGGTGGATGTCCTCCAGACCTGGGTAAGCGAGCACCCAAGAGAAGTTGGGTGACCTTTCCCAAGAAGAGCGGCCCGAACCTGGTAGAAGGAAATAGTAGTAGGCGAGGGGACCGTAGTCCCGCCAGAGCCAACATAGAATGCGAAGGGCGCTGCAGACAGCACTCTCGACCATGTGACCACTAGCGCAGGGAAACAATGCTGCGGGAAGACGAATGGGTACGTGTCTAGGAACCACGAACACTCCCCGGCGGAAGGGCCAACGAAATGAATGAGCACCGCCCAGCTCTGAGCAGTAGCGAGCAGGTAGAGGCCGTCTACTTATATATAAGGCATTCATTTATTGTTTGTTGGACAACACCTTAGGCTTACACAGGTGGACAGAATGATCTCTTTAGAGAATAGTGCAAGGCTTGCTGCAAACACCGTCTCCCAAGAGAAAAAAATATGTCGCAGGAGGAAAGGAGGGATACGTACGAGTAGCCCCGTAAGCAGTGAGAAGGCCAACCCATCTACGGGACGAGAAGGTATACACGGCCCAAACAACGCACAAAAACGTCCACTCACTGCCAAAATATCACTCAGCGAAGGCCAGCCAGAGTGCCACAGTATCTACGGAAGTGCAAAGTGCAAACTGAAAAGGAGTTATGCACAAGACTAGTATGGTATGCGATGGAACGCAAAACTGACCGCCCCGAAAGGGGGGAAATGTACCTGGCAAATTGCAGTCGGCAAGGGTGCAAAAGCCCGCCCCAAAAAAAGGGGGGAATGCCCAAGGCCGTACCTACGTCAGAGAAGTAGGGCATACCATACTTCGCCCCGAAGGGCGCCATGCACATAGCCACACAGTATCCAGCAGGAATGCAGGAGGTCCACCTAGTGAAAGGGGGACATGCACAGGGCTATCCTAGCATTAAGTGAGTGTGCAACAACTCACCCAACACCGAAACTTCGTGAGAGTGTAACTACTCCCAATGAAGGGGAACATGTGCAAGTCCAATACGGCACATACAAGGACAGCCTTGGATCTCGTGAGCGTGCAAAATTCCGCCCATGGAATGAGGGGTGGTCACGCACAAGGCCAGCACGGTATCCAATGGGAGCGCAAGCGTTCCACCCATGTTAGAGGGCCATGCTCAAGGCCAGCAACGTATCCGGTGAGAGTGTAGTATGCCGCCCAGAAAAGAGGGGGGGGGGTCATGCACACGGTCAGCATCGCATCCAGGGAGAGTGCGATCAGTCGGTGAGAATGTGTGCATGTCACCTGAAGGAGGCGTGCCCATGGCCGGCAGCGAATCCAGTGAGAGTGCGTACACCGCCCACGGAAGAGGGGTCATGCATATGGCCGGCAGCGGATCCAGTGAGAGTGCAAGCACCCCGCCATGTATGGGGTTCATGCACATGGCCAACAACGTACCGGCGAGAGAACATCACCGACCGAGGGAGTGTATGTATGCCGCCACAGGGAAAATCCAATGAGAGTGCATCATACCACCTATGGAAAGTGGTCATGCACATGGCTGGCAGTGAATCCAGTGAGAGTGCCAAATGCCGTCCACGGAAGGGAGTCATGCCTATGGGCGTCAGCGAAATCAGAGAGTGCAGCATTCCGCCTATGGAAGGGGGTCACGCACATGATCGGCAACGAATCCAGTGAGAGTGCAGCGTTCCACCAATGGAAAGGGATCGTGCACATGGCCAGCACCGTATCTGGTGAGAGTGCAGTATTCCGCCTAAGAAAAAAAGGGGTCATGCACAGATCGCAACGAATCTAGTGAGAGTGTAGCGTTCCGCCTATGGAAGGAGGTCGTGCACATGGCCAGCACCGTATCCGGTGAAACTGCAGTAGTCCGCCAATGAAAGGGGGATCATGCACAAGGCCAAACCGTAGCCAGGGAGAGTACAGTATCCCGCCCAGAAGGGGGGTCCCGCACATGGCAGTACCATAACTGAAGAGGGTGACGAATGCTGCCTACAGAAAGGGCCGCATGCACTTGACCAGCGCCGTATCGTGAGAGAGGGCTAGGAGGGTAAAATGACCCTGGCAGCGCCGCAGCCGGGGAGTGCGACATGCCGCCTAGGGAAGGGGGGCATGTACTGACATGAGGCTGCAGCGTCCTGCGCAGCCCACAAGTTATATATATAAAAAAATTTTTATTTTTTTATATATATATATATATATATATATATATATATATATATATATATATATATATATATATATATATATATAACAGAAAGGGGAGCCACCTACAGGAGCACTGGGGGGTTCCATACAGGCCCATCTGAAGCCGGCCTGTACCCAAAGGGTTAAACAGGGATCCGGCCAGGAGGGCGGCGCTGCGATCTCCTGGGGGCAGCCATACAGGCCCATCTGAAGCCGGCCTGTACCCAAAGGGTTAACAGGGATCCGGCCTGGAGGGCGGCGCTGCGATCCCCTGGGGGCACCCATACAGGCCATCTGAAGCCGGCCTGTACCCAAAGGGTTAACAGGGATCCGGCCTGGAGGGCGGCGCTGCGATCCCCTGGGGGCGGGGGAACCTCCCGGCGGGAAGAATTCCCGCCTGGAGAAGTTCCAGCCCCCTCCAACAGAGGCCGGAATTTTGCGGCCTAGTAATTGTAGGCCGTGAAGCCGGGGCCTAAATTATTAGCGGCGCCCGGCTGACCGGGGCCGCACAGTATTCAAGTACCGGCCGGGGAACGAAGCGGCGCATGCACATGCCGGCCGCGGGTGCCCACCCCGCGGGCCGGAAGAGCCGGGGACCCGGATAGAGCGCCGGGATCGCGGCCGTAAAGCCTGCGGTGCCCGGCCGACCGGAATGTTCCGACGGTCGGCCTGGGGCTGTTGAAGCATAGCGCTCATATTGCAGGCCGCGGGTGCCCACCCCGCTGCCCAGAAGCGAGGACCCTGCGCTCGGCAGCCATTTTACCCATGGAGCGGGCCCTGGCTTATAACAGCGCACCATGTGGCCAACAGCCACAACCACCTTGCCCTTGGGCCGGTGCCCGTGAGGGCAGAGGAGGGTCAGGAGCAGCAAGGCTCTGGCCCTGAAGCAGTAGCCGGTAAGAGGGAGGGGGACCCTGAGACCGGGTGCCTGTGAGGGTGGGATGCCTGCATAACCCCTCCGTCAGGGGCAGCTAGTTGCGGACCACTGCAGCTCCCCAGGCATTCTTCTTGTAGGGAGAAGGGTGCCAATGACCTATGGAGGCCAGGAGAGAGGGAGCAGAATGTCGCCCTGCGGCAGCCCAGGGGCCAGCCTAGGTCTAGCAGGGACAGAAGGGTCCATAGGCCCAGTATAGGGTCAGGCACGCAGGAGACCGGGGGGGACGGGGACGTTGGGCTGGAGCAGCCAATCTCTCACCATAGACGTCTTCACCCTCGGTCCGTTCCAGCAGGGTCGCCCCTTCAGCTACTGGCACCGTAGTGGCAGGACGCTGGAAGGGGGACTTGGCGTGCGGGCGACCCTTGCGCTGGCGGGATGTAGGGGAGCTGGGCTGCCCTGATCCACCTTGCCTTCTGTGGGCGAGGCAGCCGTGCGGGTGACCGGCACTGGCGCAGCTCAACCCCGGGAGAAACAGAGAGGTCTAGTGCGTCTCTGTTGTCCCTGATGATCTGGAACAAAAAGAAAAGAAAAAAGTAAAAATCTAAAATTTAAACAAGGAGAAACCAGCCCTGCAGAGCAGGGAGTGTCTTGCCTCCTTGGACACTAAGCAAAAACTGGCAGTCTCTCTCTCCAGGCTGAGGGTATAGCTGTGGAGGAGGGGCTTAACAGTCTTCACTTAGTGTCACGCCTCCTAGGGAGATGAGCTATACCCAAGGTCTTCTGTGTCCCCCAAGGAAACTGGGCGAGAAATAACTGCCCATGAACTGAGAAAAGTCAAGCGTGCAGCTGCCAAGATGCCACTTGCCACCAGTTTGGCCATATTTCAGAGCTGCAACATCACTGGAGTGCCCAAAAGCACAAGGTGTGCAATACTCAGAGACATGGCCAAGGTAAGAAAGGCTGAAAGATGACCACCACTGAACAAGACACACAAGCTGAAACGTCAAGACTGGGCCAAGAAATATCTGAAGACTGATTTTTCTAAGGTTTTATGGACTGATGAAATGAGAGTGAGTCTTGATGGGCCAGATGGATGGGCCCGTGGCTGGATTGGTAAAGGGCAGAGAGCTCCAGTCCGACTCAGACGCCAGCAAGGTGGAGGTGGAGTACTGGTTTGGGCTGGTATCATCAAAGATGAGCTTGTGGGGCCTTTTCGGGTTGAGGATGGAGTCAAGCTCAACTCCCAGTCCTACTGCCCGTTTCTGGAAGACACCTTCTTCAAGCAGTGGTACAGGAAGAAGTCTGCATCCTTCAAGAAAAACATGATTTTCATGCAGGACAATGCTCCATCACACGCGTCCAAGTACTCCACAGCGTGGCTGGCAAGAAAGGGTATAAAAGAAGAAAATCTAATGACATGGCCTCCTTGTTCACCTGATCTGAACCCCATTGAGAACCTGTGGTCCATCCTCAAATGTGAGATTTACAAGGAGGGAAAACAGTACACCTCTCTGAACAGTGTCTGGGAGGCTGTGGTTGCTGCTGCACGCAATGTTGATGGTGAACAGATCAAAACACTGACAGAATCCATGGATGGCAGGCTTTTGAGTGTCCTTGCAAAGAAAGGTGGCTATATTGGTCACTGATTTGTTTTTGTTTTTGAATGTCAGAAATGTATATTTGTGAATGTTGAGATGTTATATTGGTTTCACTGGTAAAAATAAATAATTGAAATGGGTATATATTTGTTTTTTGTTAAGTTGCCTAATAATTATGCACAGTAATAGTCACCTGCACACACAGATATCCCCCTAAAATAGCTAAAACTAAAAACAAACTAAAAACTACTTCCAAAAATATTCAGCTTTGATATTAATGAGTTTTTTGGGTTCATTGAGAACATGGTTGTTCAATAATAAAATTAATCCTCAAAAATACAACTTGCCTAATAATTCTGCACTCCCTGTATATTGTACTGTACTGTATTATACAGACATCAGACCCACTGGATCTTCAAGAACCAAGTGGGTCTGGGTCAAAAAGAAAGTGAAAAAAAGTGAAAATAAAGTAAAAATAAAAAAACACATTTATCACTGATTAAAAATGAAAAAAATAAAATTCCCTACACATGTTTGGTATCGCCGCGTCCGTAACGACCTGATCTATAAAACGGTCATGTTACTTTACCCGAACAGTGAACGCCATAAAATAAAATAAATAAAAAACTATGATGAAATTGAAATTTTGCCCACCTTACTTCCCAAAAAAGGTAATAAAAGTGATCAAAAAGGTCGTATGTACGCCAAAATTGTAACAATCAAACCGTCATCTCATCCCGCAAAAATCATACCCTACCCAAGATAATCGCCCCAAAACTGAAAAAACTATGGCTCTTAGACTATGGAAACACTAAAACATGATTATTTTTTGTTTCAAAAATGAAATCATTGTGTAAAACTTACATAAATAAATAAAAAGTATACATATTAGGTATCGCTGCGTCCATATAGACCGGCTCTATAAAAATATCACATGACCTAACCCCTCAGATGACCACCGTAAAAAAAAAAAAAAAACGGTGTAAAAAAAAGCAATTTTTTGTCATCTTACGTCACAAAAAGTGTAATAGCAAGCGTTAAAAAAAGTCATATGCACCCCAAAATATTGCCAATAAAACAGTCATCTCATCCCGCAAAAAATGAGACCCTACTTAAGATAATCGCCCAAAAACTGAAAAAACTATGGCTCTTAGACTATGGAGACACTAAAACTTTTTTTTGTTTTAAAAATTAATTCACTGTGTAAAACTTACATAAATAAAAAAAAATGTATACATATTAGGTATTGCCGCGTCCGTGACAACCAGCTCTATAAAAATACCACATGATCTAACCTGTCAGATGAATGTTGTAAATAACAAAAAAAAATAAACTGTGCCAAAAAAGCTATTTCTTGTTACCTTGCCGCACAAAAAGTGTAATATAGAGCAACCAAAAATCATATGTACCCTAAACTAGTACCAACAAAACTGCCACCCTATCCCGTAGTTTCTAAAATGGGGTCACTTTTTTGGAGTTTCTACTCTAGGGGTGCATCAGGGGGGCTTCAAATGGGACATGGTGTCAAAAAAACCAGTCCAGCAAAATCTGCCTTCCAAAAAACCGTATGGCATTCCTTTCCTTCTGCGCCCTGCCGTGTGCCCGTACAGCAGTTTACGACCACATATGGGGTGTTTCTGTAAACTACAGAATCAGGGCCATAAATATTGAGTTTTGTTTGGCTGTTAACCCTTGCTTTGTAACTGGGAAAAAAAATATTAAAATGGAAAATCTGCCAAAAAGTGAAATTTTGAAATTGTATCTCTATTTTCCATTAAATCTTGTGCAACACCTAAAGGGTTAACGACGTTTGTAAAATCAGTTTTGAATACCTTGAGGGGTGTAGTTTCTTAGATGGGGTCACTTTTATGGAGTTTCTACTCTAGGGTTGCATCAGGGGGGCTTCAAATGGGACATGGTGCCAAAAAACCAGTCCAGCAAAACCTGCCTTCCAAAAACCATATGGTGCACCATTCACTCTACGCCCCGCTGTGTGGCCGTACAGTAGTTTACGGCCACATATGGGGTGTTTCTGTAAACGGCAGAGTCAGGGCAATAAAGATACAGTATTGTTTGGCTGTTAACCCTTGCTTTGTTAGTGGAAAAAATGGGTTAAAATGGAAAATTAGGCAAAAAAATGAAATTCTCAAATTTCATCCCCATTTGCCAATAACTCTTGTGCAACACCTAAAGGGTTAACGAAGTTTGTAAAATCAGTTTTGAATACCTTGAGGGGTGTAGTTTATAGAATGGGGTCATTTTTGGGTGGTTTCTATTATGTAAGCCTCGCAAAGTGACTTCAGAGCTGTAGAGGTCCCTAAAAATTGGGTTTTTGTAAATTTCTGAAAAATTTCAAGATTTGCTTCTAAACTTCTAAGCCTTGTAACATCCCCAAAAAATAAAATATCATTCCCAAAATAATTCAAACATGAAGTAGACATATGGGGAATGTAAAGTCATCACAATTTTTAGGGGTATTACTATGTATTACAGGAGTAGAGAAACTAAAACTTAGACATTTGCAAATTTTTCCAAATTTTAGTTAAATTAGGTATTTTTTGGTGCAAAAAAAAAAATTTTTTAGACTTCATTTTACCAGTGTCATGAAGTACAATATGTGACGAAAAAACTATCTCAGAACGGCTTGGATAAGTCAAAGCGTTTTAAAGTTATCAGCACTTAAAGTGACACTGGTCAGATTTGCAAAAAATGGCCTGGTCCCAAGGTGTAATAAGGCTGTGTCCTTAAAGGGTTAAATCCTTAAAGGGATTCTGTCACCAGGTTTCACCCCCTCCAGATAGAAATATGGTTATGTTCAGGGAGCTTTCACGATTCCTAATGTGGTCTTATAAATGTAATATGTAGGCTTATTTTGCTAAAAAAACCGCTATTACTAACCTGTCATTCAACAAAATAAGGTGCCCAAGGGGATGTAAATGGATCCAAGCTGCCGCCCGCACCTGCTGCCGTTCGTGCCCAGCTCCGCCTTTCCCGATCTCAGCGCCGCCTCATAATCCTGTGTGACGCCTCCGGCTCTCCCTCCCTCCCCCCTCCTTCTGCTCTAACATCTCGCGCGTTCGCACAGGGCTCTGCCAGTGTGCAGGTCATCGAGAGGTTGAGCGAAGTGCCGGCGCATGCGCACTTCGCTCTATGAAGTCGAACGGAGAAGTCCGCACGGGCGCATCAGGCAGAGCCCTGTGCGCACGCGCGAGATGTTAGAGCAGAAGGTGGGGGGAGGGAGGGAGAGCCGGAGGCGTCACACAGGATTATGAGGCGGCGCTGAGGTCGGGAAAGGCGGAGCTGGGCACGAACGGCGGCGGGTGCGGGCAGCAGCTTGGATCCATTTACATCCCCTTGGGCACCTTATTTTGTTGAATGACAGGTTAGTAATAGCGTTTTTTTTTAGCAAAATGAGCCTACAGATTACATTTATAAGACCACATTAGGAATCGTGAAAGCTCCCTGAACATAACCATATTTTTATCTGGAGGGGGTGAAACCTGGTGACAGAATCCCTTTAATTTTAAAAATATATGCTTAATGCAAAAAATTATTTCAAAATAGATATGATTTTGAAAATACATTCTTTTAAAAGTGTGCTTGTCAAATGAATACTAAAAACAGATGGCAAAGTGGCAAATTTAAGTCAAGGGGATCTAAAATAAAGGAGCGCTCAGTTTGGACAACCCTTCTCAGATATATATAGTTCTCTCTTTAAATGACCACTAACTTTTTACACAGCTCTACATAAATCAATAGTTCAAGGGACCATGAGAAACTTTGTAAATATATCTTATCAGAAAAAAATGTCTAGCTCTCCTGTTATCAGCTGTTTACCCACCCCCCTTGCTAAAAACTTTTCTCTTTGAAATTTCTCTTAAAGCTGTCTAGCACAGACCATAGCACTGAAAGATCAGATTACATATGAAAATACAAGTCAATATAGAGGGGAAGAGTGAGCAAAAACTGAGTGAGACCGGAAACCCCAAGAGACTGCTGCAGCTACATAGGAAGTTTTATCTCAGCCCAAGTGCTTTAATCACAACCATACAGGTCAGTACTCTGTAATGAACTCCCTGATCCTGGTGCTGCTTCTGAGTGAGTGTGCAAATGTTGTAAAGTAGATTCTCCTTTACTTTCTGTGTGCAGGGGGTGGGAGCTAATCTGCACCCACCAGATCTAAGTAAACTAAGTTGCATAGTGGCTAGAAATATTCTTATTCCTCATGTACACACACTGTACTATTTATTAATGCAAAGTTTGTTGAAAGGTTATGTACGCTTTAACATTCTGACTGTGAGGAGTCTCCTGAGAGACTCAGGAATCAGGTTATCAATAGCAGAAATACAGTGTAGATGTTTCCCCACAGATTACATTTGATTGCTGGGAGTTCCAGCAGGGCGACACTTTATGACCTGATTACTTTCAAGGGAACCTTCTAACCAGTAGGGATTGTCCAAAGCGGAGGACTTCTCTAATGTCAGCTCTGCAGGGTTTAGCAATTTCCTTCCAATACATAGTCAACGCCAAATGTTAGATTTTTTTGTAGGATAAATATAGACAGTAAGCAATAGTTATGATTTAGTACTCCTCTTTTGCAGTTGTTACCTCTGCCAGTTGAAACAATGCTGATGTCCCACACTGCTTTGCGGATACAGATGAATCGGAATGTGATGAGCTTGAGGAAATCTACACTCAAAACCAACAAACACATCAGTCACACAATGACGAAAACAAAAGTAGTGAGGTGTATTAATAAAATGGCTAACAAAAAGCGATGGAGCAAAACTGACTGGCAAAGTGATCTCATTACCGCTGCTGTTTAGTGGAATCGAGGATAGGAATTGAGCTGTCCAGGAACAGTACGATTTGCCACCAATATGGCAAGCTTTTACCCACCCCACTGTATTAGTAATGAGTAGCAAGAACCCAATAAACACTAGAAACTAATTGTATGTATCTTATCAGAGGGTAGCATAAACTGGTGACAGTAACCCAGATTGAAATGCTTATTTTTGGCCCAGTTATTTTCTTAAAGTCCTAAGTGATAAGCTCCAGCGGGACTTGAGCACCGCAGCCCTGATATTCATGAGCTTCAGGTGCCTCCCCCAACTCTGTGGATGGTTGACAACTCTCTTCCTATACTGTCTATGGATAGGGAGAGTCAGGAGCTCATGAATAAGAACACTCCTGAGCTTGTGGATTGCACTGAGTGGACTCTACAGTGGCGATCAAAATTAGAGAACACCACACAATTTCCGTAATGTCAAGGTCGTAGTGGAGACCTATGTGAATATATCCTAATATGAGTAAAATAGCAGTATTTTAAGATTAATTCATAAATTGTATTTATTTTAAAGCACAGAATAAAAATGTAAATGTGATAATTGAAAAAGAACACTGATCAAAATTAGAGAACACTTTCAGATACCTGCAAATTATTGGATTTAATCTGGCAACTGGTGCTAATTTCCTTAATGATCTGACAAACCCTATTTAACTGGCAGCCTAACTTTTTAGTTTTCACTAACCAAAATGGTGTGCCGTTCCAAAGTGACTGAAACCCTCCGGGAGCAGGTTGTCCAGATGAAGGCTAAAGGGGTGACCCTATCAGCCATAGCAATAGAAGTTAGCCGTTCCAAGTCTGTGATTTCTAGAACATTGCATCTCTACAACATCACAAACTCATTCAAGTCCCCCAAGAAGGCTGGTCGCCCTCGAAAGACAAATGCAAGAGAGGACAGGATAATGCAGAGAATCTCCATGGGTTATCGTTTCAACACTGCAGCTGGAATTGCTCGCCAGTTCAGCACTAAATAGGGTAAGGATCTGTCTCGTCATACAGTGTCTCGACGTTTAAGAGCATTTGGACTGAAAGTCCACTCTGCAGTGACCAAACCTCTCATTAGCAGAAAGAATCAAAAGGCTAGACTCACCTTTGCTGAGGAGCATGTTGTGTGGACAAAGAAGAAGTGGTCCAGAGTTCATTTTAGTGATGAAAGCAAGTTTAATTTATTTGGGTCTGATGGGAAACATTATGTTCGTCGACAAACTGGGGAAAGACTGAACCCAAAGTGTGTAAAAAAAGTCAGTTTTATTTATAATTCATTAAAAAAGGACCAATAAGGGGCTTCAAGATACTAAAGATACTCAATATGGTTACAACAATTATAAGTCTAAATATCAGCATTCGGGTACGTGACAATAATGGCGGGGAAGGGGAAAATAAGAGTCCCTACACTTTCCCTCTTAGAGCCTCAGCCCAGGGAAGGACCCCTGATGGTGGAGACCCCCTGTCCACGTTCCTAGGCCAATATAAGCCCTGCATATCCCTAAGGGCCTAGGGTATTGATGGGGCACAATATGCCCCCAAAATAATGCAGGGATATATATTCACAGACTCTGGATGCTATAAAAAAGGTGAATTATACATATACACATATAGTCAGGGTCAACTGTCCGGTCAACCGCCCAAACAAACCGTGTTTCTTTAGTATCTTGAAGGCCCTTATTGGTCCCTTTTTAATGAATTATAAATAAAACTGTGATTTTAGGGGTTACTCTGCTGGAACTTACATGAATTTTCAACCCCATTATATATTTTGTGACAAAATTAAGCTGGAACATACTGTGTAAAGAAGTCAGTGAAAGGTGGAGGAGGAAGTGTCATGGTTTTGGTAAAGTTTTCTGCAGCGCGAGTTGGACCTCTCATACAGCTATATGGCAGAATGACTGCAAGTGTGTATCAGAACTTTCTTCAAGAACACATGGTTCCTTCCTTGCGTTCATCACTCAATCAGTCAGCAATTTTCATGCAGGACAATGCTCCCTGTCACAGGGCAAAACGGGTAAAGCAGTTCCTTGAAAGGGAAAACATTGAAACAATGAAATGGCCAGGAACAGGCCAGAGTCCTGATCTAAACCCAATAGAAAACCTCTGGGAAATCCTTGGTGACAAAGTTATGGTCAAGAAACCCACAACAGTCACAGAACTGTTGAAGAGATTGGAAGAAGAGTGGACCAAAATACCACCAGAGCAATGTGAGAGACTAGTGATGTCCTGTGGCCGCAGATGTGCTGAAGTCATTCAAAGCAAGGGCCTGTACACTTCTACTGATTGGTGACTGTTGTAACCTCCAGAAAATTCAGTTTGAAACTTTCTCTGTGTTCTCTAATTTTCATCGCCACTGTAGACCTCAGGACTGCTGGAGATGCTCAATATGGATTTTAACTGACTCGGTCAAACAAAAGTAAGAGATCCTGCATTTCAATAAGGTTGGTTGTAAACATATGTGCTGCCCTCACATAAGCCAGTATAAATCTGGTGACAAATGCCCTTTGAGAGTAATGATACGGTCCCACCGTTGTTTACCTCATCATGTCCGTGGGATTGTACCTCGGTTTGTGGTCACAATATGTCAGGTAGCCTAATAGATGAATTGCCAGTAACATTTCGTACATACTGGCTAGTAACAGTTACTTGAATTTGTAAAATATAGACCCTGTATAGGTTCATTTATATAAAAATGTAAATTTAGGGCTTGTTCACATTTGCGTCAGAGGTTCTAGTAGGAGCCTTCATTGCAGATTCCTCTAAAAAACACCAGACAAAAAGTCCTGCATGCTGTAGGGTTCTGTCCACTGAAATGCCAGACTCCTGAATGGAAACCAGATGGACCCCATTACAGTCAATGAGGTCCTTCTGGGGCCTTTGTCTCAGTTTTTTGTGTAGCAGCTCTTAATTCCATTATTTTCAGTGCTCTGCTCCTATAACGCAGCAGAACAACGAAAATCATTAGCAACAATGTGAACAAGCCCTAAATACAATATACTGAAAACAGAATCTAATCTTCACATACTCTCAGAAAAACACTGATTTTATTTTATATATGAATATATATTATAAATATGAATCTTCTGCAATCATTTAAAAACACACACATTAAAAACTATCACAGGCAATATTGCGTTACCTCTGCTAAATGGAAAAGTGCTGACTTTCCACAACGTTTTGTAGGTTCAGGACTGTTAATTTGCAAGGTACTTGAAGAGATCTATGCATAATAAAAATATATTAATATTATATATTCTCAACATATGTAGACATACCACCAATGGCATATAATGGTTATGTATGAAAAATACTGCAAACATAAAGAAAGCTATTGTCCAGGTTAGAATTAAAGGTAATGTCTCATGAGAAAAGGACCTGCTGTTTAACCCACTTTCTTATGTTTAACTTATTTTTAAAGATTTTAGGATGATGTTTTTAATTTTCCATGTATTCCATATATTAAAACAAAAAAGATAAAATCCTGCAGTTTTTGCACTGGCCACTATGTCTAATAATTGGCGCCACTTCTTGGTTTATACAGATCACTTTACTGCAGTTAACTCATTCTAATCCTGCCTGTAATGATATCACCTCTGTGTTCAGATAAGACGGAATCCACCATTTACAAGAGGTGATTGACAAATCTTATCTACAGGTGAAACTCGAAAAATTTGAATATTGTGCAAAAGTCCATTTATTTCAGTAGTGCAAATTAAAAGGAATTGCATTAATGCAGCTTAAAATTAGAATTTTGTGAAAAGGTTCAATATTCTAGGCTCAAAGTGTCACACTCTAGTCAGCTAATTAATCCATACCCCCTGAGCAAAGGGGACCTTAGATTGTGACTTTGGGGTTAAATAAGCTGTAACCCATAATCATCCAGATTATAACAAATAACGGCTTGAAATATCTCGCTTTGCATCTAATGAGTCTATCTCATATGTTAGTTTCACCTTTTAAGTTGCATTACTGAAATAAATGAACTTGGCACAATATTCAAATTTTTTAAGTTTTACCTGTATTTCTTCCATGTACATTGACCTCTGCACAGGTCACAGAGCATGCCTAGAAGACTCTCCAATAGAAATCAATGAGATCCCCTCCTGACCATTGTGTCTATGGACCATGGGGCTGCCATAAAGCAATTTTGTTAATGCTTTCTAAGCAAGATGGCCGGCCCCATAATCCTGTTCAGAAAAAAATTATTAGAAAATCAACAATCAGAAAATAAAAACAGTTTGGAAAAAAGGATAACATTTTTGGTGTCACATTTCCTTTAAGACCCTTGCCTCAATTTTGTGCAACTTTTAGTTACACTATTACCTGCCTTTGCATTATTATTTTATCCATATTCACCTTTATGTAGGTCTTTGTTTTTTTAAGGAATAAATACAAGTTCAATAAGGAATCATTACGCTGATCACAGTAGGGTTGTTTCAATACCATAAAAAAGTATTGTGATACTCTATACCACGCGAAAAACTAAAACAAAAAAGCTGCGTGCATTCCGCATTTTATGGAACGTCCGGACCATAATAGAACAGTTTTATCCTATTTTTTTTTTTGGGGGGGGGGGGGGGGCAAGGTGACAAAAAAAAAATTGCGAATCGTGCGGTTTTTATTAAATTTTTATCTGTTATGGCGTTCACCGCATAGGAGTTTTTCTAAATATTTTATTAGTTTGGACTTTTTAGACATGGAGATATGTAATATGTTTATTTATTGTTTATATATTTTATATGTAAAATTTATACTTAATAATTTGGTGTTTTTTATTTTATTTATTTAATAACTATTGCCCTTAGGGGCTAGATCTTTTAATCCCTTGTCCTATTCACCCTAATAGATCTCTATTAGGGTTAATAGGACTTTACACTGTCCCTGCTGCCCTGTGCATAGTACACACAGCAGCAGATTACCATGGCAGCCAGGGCTTTAGTAGCATCCTGGCTGCCATGGTAACCGTTCGGAGCCCCAGGATTACACTGCTGGGGCTCCGATCACAAGCTGCCACTGCCACCAATGAAGAGGAGAATGATAATTAACCTTTAATACAGATACAGGAGGTGGGTACCGCCGCCACCCGCCTCCTGTATTTGTATTAAAGGTTAATTATCATTGGTGGCACAGTGGCCAGGCACCTGCTATGCTGGCTGCTTGACTCTGGGGAGGACACTCAGGAGGAGGAGGCTGCTGCCGTTCGCCGAGGTCACTTGCTAAGACGGCGCAGCAGTGTATTCCCTCCCCGTCCTGCTTCCTGCTTTAATTAATAGCGGCACATTCATTAGTGGCAGTGGTGCAGGCAGCTTCAGAGCCCGCTCACTTCATTGGGCTCAGCACGGCCGCGTCATTGGAGGGAGGAACTCCCTCCCTCCTTCTCAACTGTCTGCGCGTGCGCCGAGCGCCATAAGAGGAGGGGCTAGTATCGAAAAAATGAACATCCTGATACCGAACAGATACTGGCATAAAAGTATCGATTGGGTATCGAAAGTTCGATACCTGATAAAACCCTAGATCACAGATAATCAATATGGTGATAACTTTCTTTGAAACCCCTTTTACTGCAATAGTATACCGCCACGTCCACTACACAGTGAAAAGAGCCTTCTGCTTCTGGCTGCATCCACGGTTTAGTTTCCGATGCCAGTGGCGGCTGAAAACAGCTGATCTGCGGTGATGCCGGGAGTCAGACCTCCAAGATCTGATATTGATAACCTATCCGGAGGATAGGTCATCAATATCTAAAAGCTGCAAAACCCCTTTAAAGGGTTTCTATCACTTGGTATCACATATTTAGCTGTCAGACACTAGCGATCCGCTAGTGTCTGCTCTGGCCAACCATCCTAATATGATAAAATAACAACTTATATCTATATGCTAATGAGCCTCTAGGTGCTATGGGGGCGTCATTAGCACCTAGAGGCTCTGTCTACCTTCCTAAACTGCCGCCGCCCAGCGCGTCCCTCCAGCCCGCCCATCTCCTGCTGAATGCGATCCTCTCCGTGCGCGTCTCTGTTCTGCGCATGCGCAGTGAATGTCTGACCGCTTCTCTGCTCAGACATCTCCACTGCGCCTGCGCCGATGACATCATAGTGCTCCGAGGAACAGGCGCAGTGGAGATGTCTGAGCAGGGAAGCGGTCAGACATTCACTGCGCATGCGCAGAACAGAGACGCGCACGGAGAGGATCGCATTCAGCAGGAGATGGGCGGGCTGGAGGGACGCGCTGGGCGGCGGCAGTTTAGGAAGGTAGACGGAGCCTCTAGGTGCTAATGACGCCCCCATAGCACCTAGAGGCTCATTAGCATATAGATATAAGTTGTTATTTTAGCAAAACGGCTGCCCCAAAACCTATCATATTAGGATGGTTTGTTAGAGCAGACACTAGCGGATCGCTGGTGTCTGACACCTAAATATGTGATACCAAGTGATAGAAACCCTTTAAAAACACAGTCATGCTATTGAAAGGGTTGTTCCACGAAAAATATTCTACAGTTTTCAAACCAGCACCTAGATCTGAATGCTTTTGTAATTGCATGAAATTAAACACTTAGTATAGCCACTGAGTTATTCACTAAAATGTATAGGTATAGCACCACCTGCTTATTTCTTTCTTATTTCTTTGTCTTACTTACTGAGAAGGCCGCACATGCTCAGTTTCATCCTTTAACTGCCTCCTGAGCTGTGATAGGGAGAGAGCTCCAGCAGCAAAGACACGCCCCCTGAGAACAACACTCCCCTTGAGCTGCCTGCTTGATATACACTGTAAATCTAGCAGAGCAATGGATGGGGTGATACCCATGTGAGGTACAGGGCTGGTTCTAGCTTTGTTAGGAAGAGATTGTCATGTACTATATACTGTCTGATTTTAATTTTTTACATTAATCATGGCATTAAATATGCAGACTGCTGCTACCTAGAGGAATACAAAAGTCAGCTACAAATGCCCTACTAATGTAACCTCAGTAACTGTACTGCGAGTTCCAAATTTCCTCTATTTAAGTCTATGTACATGTACAGGCATGTACAGAAGTTTATCATACACTTTCACAGTCTCCATTTCTATAGGTTAAAGCTTTGGGCTGGGGCTGGTTGGTGACTTTGACCTTGACATGTGCAGCCAATGATCTCGGCATCACCATGCTACTGTACATCGCAAAATAAGGCTACATGCACACGACCGTTGTTTTGGTCTGCATCCGAGCCGCAGTTTTTGCGGCTTGGATGCGGACCCATTCACTTCAATGGGGCCGTAAAAGATTCAGCGGCACTCCGCAAATTGCGTAACGCACACGGACGCCATCTGTGTTTTGTGGATCCGCAATTTGCAGACCGCAAAACACACAACGGTCATGTGCATGTAGCCTAAAGCGAATGGGTCTTGCTAACACTTGTAAGTTGCCATGACCCGACAGCTGTAAGAAATTCAGACCTGCAACATGACCTCATTCACTTTCATTATGTTGCAATATACATTACAGTAGCATCGGGATGCTGCAATCTTGTAATTTGTATTGCAGCCAAAGTTGCCATGTAACCCCAGAAACATACTTAAATGCAGTGTGGGGGCAAGGGGTGTTTGGTCCGGGAGCCAAACAGCAGGGGAAGTCAGGCAGCAGAGTGGAGTCTTGTAAAGCAGTTCACTGCGGGGCATGAGAGCCTATGGCTCCCATTCCCACAGTTCGGCCACTAGGCCTGAAACCTGGAGTAGAACGGTGCAGGCTGGAGCATTGCTTGGCATGTAGATCAGGGGCCTGGGCTCTGGTTTTCAAGCAAATTCCTCTAAACCTGTATCAGGCAACTTTATGTCTTCACTGCTCTGTGGGCATGCGGGGAGCTCATTAAACTTGCAGGCAGCAGCTCCCTTGTGCACCCAGCCGAAATTTAATAAAACCAGCCCGGAGCCCCTGCAGTATGAGAGCACGAAGCAGGACTTGTGCTTAGTCCCACCCATCAGCCAGGCCTAGCAGGCGAGGATCACATACCAGTACATACTAATGGTGTCCATAATGCCTCTAGCTCGCATCAGGACATTCTGTGAAGGCTCTGCCTCCTCTCTCTAGCAGCGCTGCTGCTGTGTCTCGCTGGAAGAGGAGAAGGACACTTCAGGTGACATTTGCTTCATTATCTGTACTGTGTTATGTGTGGTGTTACATAAGAATGCAGGTAGGTAAAAAGGGGCGAGTCCACAGGTTAGAGGGGGGCTGCAATACTTTGCTTGCTCCAGGAGCTGGCAACCCACACTACACCACTACCTAAATAGATCTTTTAGTTTTACTACTTACTTCTGCAAACTGGAAGAGTGCAGACTTTTCACATCGCTTAGCAGGTGAAATGACATCTGAGTCGGACGTGTTGGAAGAAATCTGAATAGAAAATACATTAATACATATATTATCCATAACCCGGTCATTTTCAGAAGCATTTAAAACATAAAAGTACATGAGAAATGTAGTGATATATTTAATAAGAAGCTTTGAAAACTCTTTGAAAAAATCTTGCTTTGAACCCCTTAAAAAAAAAAAAAAAAAAAAAAAAAAAAAGGGGGCAGAATCGCTTTAAAAAAAAAAAATGAAAAGAAATTACTGTACCAATCTGCCACTAGTCCTGTTCTGATGCTTCTAACAACCGATCCCCTAGTTGTCTATAGTTCCTGGTCCCTTTCAACACAGCAAATGTGGGTGCTCCGTGCACTGGCCACAGCAGTCACATTTACGTGTCGAGAGACCAAAAAGTAGAGACCAGTGAGGCACCATTGAGGAAACATTGGAACAGGAGTTGCAGGGACTGGTAAGCGGAGAAAAAAAATGTTAAGCTGTAATGCGCCTTTTTAAAATTATCCTGGCCAGGCCGTGGCTGTATTGCATCGGCCATGTGCTCATCGCATCACAGATGCGGACCCATTCACTTGAATGGATACACAATCCAGAGCTGCGGTGCGGAACAGAGATACAGAACCCCACGGAAGCAGTGTTTCTGTCTGTGCCTCTGCACCACAAAAAAAATAGAACATGTTTTTTTTTTTTGCGGTGAGGATGGAACACGGACCCATTCAAGTTGAATGGGTCTCAATCCAACCCGGCTACCGCACGGACGTTGCCCGTGCATTGGAGACCGCAAATTGCAACGGCCGTGTGCATGAGGCCTAAAGGACAGGCAGTTGTAGAAAACAAATTGTTGCTTGTAACAATAAATATCAGTACATAAATATCAGTACATAAATATCAGTATTGCCATTCACTAGTATGTAAGAACCTCATTGATCGCACACATTTAACCACTCAGATGCCGTGGTCAAATGTGACCATAACGTCTGTGAAGATAGAAACTGGGAGCACTCACTCCCGACCATGCACCAGCTCCCCCTAGCAAGGATCGGGGGAGCTGGATGGTGTGGTCGATAGCCTTGGTCCTCCTGAATGATCCAACCCTGCTGCACATTAGTTCCTACGGACACCCTGCCTGTGGCAGGTCTTTATAGCAACGCTAATGCATTGGAGTCTATGAGAAAAGCAATTAATGATTGATTGCTTGTTCAAGTTGCCTAGGGGAACTATTAAAAAGTGTAAAAAAAAAAAAGTTTTTAAAAATTCAAATAATTTCCCCAAAATAAAAATACATAAACAATTAAAAATATGAACATCATGGGCATCGCCACTTGTGAAAACATCTGTAGTATTAAAATATTATAATAATATTTATCCCATATGGCAAACGGCAAAAAGGGGAAAAAAGTAAAAATGGACGAATCAGTTTTTTTTTTTGTCACCTCCCACAATTTTTTTGATAAAAAGCGATCAAAAAGTTATACACACCATTAGTTTTTTTTCAGTATTAAAAAACAAGAAAAACGAGATTTTTGTGAAACTCACCTGTAAAATCTCTTTCTCGCGGGGTTCATTGGGGGACACAGGACCGTGGGTATAGCTTGCTGCTGCCACTAGGAGGCGACACTAGGCTGAAAAGTGATAACTCCTCCCCTGCAGGCTATACCCCCTCCAGCCTGGAGAGAGCATATCAGTTTGTGCCCAAGCAATAGGAGTAGGAGAAAAAAAAAAAAACAACCAACAACTGGTCAACGCCAGTCGATCAAACCAGAACTGGGGCCATACTGGCTCCGCAACCAACAACAATCACGGCAAACAGAAATTACTGGGTGGGAGCTGTGTCCCCCAATGAACCCCGCGAGAAAGAGATTTTACAGGTGAGTTTCACAAAAATCTCGTTTTCTCGCTGGTATCATTGGGGGACACAGGACCGTGGGACGTCCTAAAGCAGTCCACGGGGAGGAAACAAATCACATGCCCATGGAGTAAAACGCCTTCGAGGATGCGTAACTCGCTACCGCCTGCAGACTTTGCTGCCTGGAACGGTATCCGCCGGTGCCTAGGAAGTCACTCGGTAAGACTTGACGAACGTGTGCCCAGAAGATCAAGACATTGCCTTCCCCACTGGGAAGCTACTGCATGAAGGAGATGGACCCGAGAAGCACCGACCGCTGGTCGGGTGGGCCAAGACTCAGCCGGGCGTTGCCTTACCCGGAGGGCGGAATGCCTGAGCAACTGTCTAACGGATCTATCTGGAAAACATCCTTTGGAGGCCGTCAGCCTTGACAATGACCCCAGGATAAAAATTGGTAGAAGTCCGTACGGCTGTAAGCGCTAGTCAAGGACAAGGAAGCTCAGAGGCCAAATCACATGGCTGATGGAGAGCTCGGTCTGTGTAATGCGAGGGAGAAAGAAGAGAAGCCCATGTCTGTGAGGGCGTGGAAAGACAACCACCTTCTGCGAAAAAAGAGGATCCTGGACGGAACACTGCCCTATGTCCATACTTAACGAAAAAAAGTACGTACCAGAAGGCGTACAAACTCTGAGAAAAAAATAAAAATAAAAAATTAACGCCACAAAATAGCTGACTCCTGGCCGTAGCTGTGGAAGTAGAACTAAAAAGGCCAAGTCCGCAGGATTCACCTCTGGTCAAGAGAACGCCCCCTAGGGAGCGGAATATCGGTAGACCAACACCCTTATAGCCGTAGAGGCTTGTGGAGAGATTTCTAGTGAGAGAGGCTGCCCGAGAATCACGAAGAAACAAACGCCTGAGCCAGGCGTGCCCCACTGCCGGCCAAAGCATCAACACCACGCGAGAAAGGTAAAGTAAAGCCAATGTGAGCACCACCTGTGATGGGAAGCCCCGTCAGTGACCGAATTTTAACCAAGCGGCAACGCTGTCTGGAAGAGTAGATGAGTGGAACAAAGATGAGAGAAATACTCTTGCCGGGTGAAGTTTGATTACAACGTCCAACGCATCCAAAATAGCGATGGGCTTCCAGAGCCGTACAACCCATGGCTACTGGTCCGCTAGACAGAAGGATGAGGAGATCCGTTATCCAACTCGAGGAGAGATCGGAAACGAAAAAAGTGTGATCCATTCCAGGGACAAAACCCCTACTAGCGGGGGACGTCGTAACAGGCACCCGCTCTACCCGTCTTGGGAAGGCTCTCAGTCCACCCCTGGAATGAGCAGTGAAAGAACAACCACCACTGGCCTGCGGTGACTTAAACATTACTGATATCTGAAGAGAGGTAGCACCAATGGCGTTACGGTATGACTACTAGAATCCAAGTCCCGCTTCGAACGGCAATCTAGTGTTGACGAGTGCCGTAGGGACTGAGCTACCCAGTAGAACGCACTCAAAGGTAGGTGCTGATCAGCCATGGTAACTACACCATCGCCACGCCCGAGCCGACGACAGAACGACAACATTTGTCAGAGCCACGGACCCTTATTGGTAGTAAACCAGAAAGAGGCCAGAACTAAAGCCCATTCCCATGTGAGACTGGCGCTCTACAGAATCTAGTGGTAATGCGATACTCCGCCTGAAGGGAGGCCATACAAGCCCCAAGAGTAATGCTCACGCCATACTCCAGCTGAGGATTAGTCCATACCGTAGAGGTCACTGAATTCTCGTGTTAGAGGAATCCGTTGCCTGACGAAGAACTATGCAGTAGGAACCTTAGCATGTAATGGTGACTCCAACACCCCTCGTGCGGTAGGGGCTACCGCATGCTCCGCCAGCGTGGACATGAGGGGAAGGTCTGAGGACATCCAGTAGAAGTCCTGGTATCAAGCTGGCCCAGTTCGTAGAGCTAACCTTAAACCCTCCACCTGAAAAGAGCGCTGAACAGGAGCAACTGCCAAATTAGTACCAGGGTAGAACCCCTACCTGAGGGGGGCTGTCCCGCTACAGCGATTAGGAGCATCTAGCCCTAGCGTGAAGACTACCCTGCAAAGGAGAAGACTTGTAGTAGTCACTGCGGAGTGCCAGCATAACACCCTCACCTAGATAAGGATGAGTGGTGGACGAAGCATCCGGAGTCGGTGGAATATTCTGCTTGCTGGATCTTGATCACAGCACTCTGTGCAGTGTGACTGACCTGAACGGTGGAGGCTCATGGGGATGGGGAGTCTCTAGGACACATAAGGCTGGATGACTCCCCTGAGAGCACAAAAGGCCGACATTTTTGTGTCTTCAATAAGTGCATGAAGAAAAGAGGGATACAATATGGGAGTATCCCTAGTATCCAGTGTCAGTATCCATATACCACTAGATGGAGAATATCAGGCACCAGCGGTACCGACTGTTGCCAAGGACCACCTGTGAAGGCAGCCGAGTCATCTAGAGACGTGGCGTAGTTGAAATACCGCATGCAGAGATGCATAGTGATTCCCCCGTTAATCGATCGTTTGTAGCGGGTAATGCCATAGGAAGTATGTGATGGCAATGAGAGATGGAATAGCACCAATGGTAGCGCAAACCCCCGGTTAGGGAAGGTTAATAGTCAGAACCGCAATCTACGGAAGTGTAATTACCCACTAAATGCAGGGGGAAAAACCTACGGTAAGCACTGCGCCCAGTGGCAGTGCAAACACTTTACCTATGGTCGGGAGTAACATATCCAGTAAGTACTGTAACCCGAGGTAGTGCAAATACATCACACCTCGAAGGGGGTAACGCACCTAGCAGGAACTTGTCATAGGACGTGTTCTGTACTCTGTGGGAAGTGCCATTATCCCAGCCCAGTAAGGAGGTAATGCGTACGCAAAACTGCGACAGCAGTGAGAATGCCACCTATACAAAAGGTTAATGTATGCTGACGATACTGAGCCCAGTGGAACTTCAATTTCGCCACTCACAGAACGAGGGGCACCTATGGCTGGCATTGAGACCAATGCTAGTGCGGTCAGTCCACCTCAGGAAGGAGGTAATACCCAATTAAGCACTTAATGCATACACCAAAAACCGGCTAGCACGGACGTAATCTTGGAAAAATGATCCGGATTCATGTCAGAGTCCGAATAACTGTCCTGCTTCGGCCCGCTCGAGCGCAGTTCCACCTCTCAGCCTCTAGCCCATGGCTGTTGCAGGCTGTGGCGGTGTTGACATAAGAACCAAACTACCCGTAGGTGGAATGGAACTGCCACTTCAACCTGACCCTGAGGCTTTTCAGGTGTCGAATAAATTTAATGATGATGAACGTGCCTGCCTTGCATTTCTCACTGGCGCGGATGCCTTTGAGAGACCTGCCACTAATCTCTTTGGGGATCCATTCACTGGTGGAGTTAGATCCACCTTTTGCCCGCCCATGCCCGCTGGGAGCAGCATTGATATCTTCCAGTACCAAGTTATTAGGGATATTAGAGCTGTGGTGTATTCCACTGCCCCACCCAATGTCAGCGTGGAGGAACAAAAAGCCTTACAGTGGCTTCGTTCCCAGGAGGATATAGTGGTGAAACCAGCGGACAAGGGCGGCAATGTCGTCCTTATGTCTAGGGAGTTCTATATCAATGAAGCACTCAGACAACTGGGTGATACTTCCGTGTATGAAAGGACACGGGGTGACCCCTTGCCTAATACCCAGCAGTCATTACAATCTCTCGTCAAAAAATACGTGGATGCTGGCTTCCTAGCCAAAAACATGTTGGACAAACTTGTTCCTCTATCTCCGGCTAAGCCATCTTGGTATTTTCTTCCAAAGGTCCATAAGTCGCTGAGCCATCCCCCGGGACGCCCCATCGTCGCAGGGATTGGCTCAGTGACTGAGCCTTTATCCAAGTATTTGGAATGGCTTTTGAAACCAGCACTTTGCAGTGCTCCTGCCTATCTCAGGGACACTAATGACTTTTTGTTGGCCCTGAAGGAAATTTACTGGCAGAAGGATTACCAGCTCGTATCACTCGATGTGGAGAGCCTCTACACCCGCATCCCTCATGATGCGGGTGTCGAGGCGATCCTCGACATCGTGGCGAACGTGGGTAGGAGCCCTGTTTACTGTGAGTTTGTTGGAGAGGCGTTGAGGTTCATTTTGATGAACAACTTTTTCCAATTTGGTGACGACTGGTTTAGGCAGAGACTTGGTACGGCAATGGGGACCCCCGTCTCCTGTACCTTTGCCAATATGTACCTCGCCAGACTTGAAGACAGGTACATCTATTCTGTTACTAATCCTTTTCTTTCTAAATTAAAAGTTTATCTACGTTATGTAGACAATGTCTTCATAGTCTGGGAGGGCACAGAAAAAGAATGCAAAGAATTCGTAGATTATATGAACAAAAACGACATGGGCATGACCTTCACCATGAATTTTGGTGGCAGTAGGCTCGAATTCCTGGATGTGGCTGTCCTGGTGGAAGGCGACGAGTTGGTCACGGAGGGCTTTCGCAAGCCGACGGCGACCAACTCCTTGCTCCACCACGACAGCTTCCACCCACGGAGTGTCAAAAAGGCCGTACCGTATGGGCAGTTCATCAGGTTGAGACGGATCAATAGCAGAAATGGTGGATACCATAGACAGGCTGAGGACCTCAGACAACGCTTAATTAAGAGGGGTTACCCTGAGGAAACAATAAGCAGGGATATGAAAAGAGTTGAGGATAACTTCTCACAGGAAGACCTTTTGAACAGCGCCAACAGAAAGAAGGATGGGGACATTGGTCTAGCTAAGGGTGCTAGATTTGCGTTCTCCTTCAGATACAGTCCAATGGCAGATCGTATCCGGTCTGTCATATTCAAGAACTGGGACGTTCTGAGGAGGGACGCAACTCTTAATGAGTTAACAGGACAGAGACCCCTCATTTCCTTTAGAAGGAGTCACACCATTAAGGACAAGCTTGTCAGGAGTAGGTTACAAAAAGAGAGGAGCAGGAATTGGCTTAAAAGCAACTTGCCAAAAGGCAATTACAGGTGTGGAAGCTGCTCACTATGCACCAATAATTCACAGAAAAAGAGTGTTGAATTTGCTGGCATCAGGCACACTATCAATACCTTTATTAACTGTCGCAGTACTTACCTGGTGTATTTATTGTTGTGCACATGTGGGCGCTTCTACATCGGTAAAACCATCAGATGCCTGTTCGAACGTGTAAGAGAACACTTCAACTCTATTAAGACAGGGAAAGGTTGTCCCAGATTTATAGAGCACATTAGAAGTGCCCACAATAGTGATACTAGTTGTGTGTCTTTTTCTGGCCTTGAAACTGTGTCTGCCCCTGTGCAGGGAGGAGACAGACATCGCCTCCTCCTGCAGAGAGAGGCTAAATGGATTCTACGAACACAAGCCCTAGGGGAGTTAGGACTAAATGATAGGAATGATCTAAGTCCGTTCCTGTGAATGTCTCAATGTGCCGAGTTTTTCGTTGTGCAATTCTATGCATGTTTCTTTGTTTAGAAGCAGGGTTGGGCGTCACTCAATATCGGGCATCAAATAGACAAGGACAAAATTAATGTCTGAAAGTTATCTTATATTTGCAACAAATCAATGTCCTTGAAAGTTCATGTAGCGTTCATCTTACATGAACTTTCAAGGACATTGATACATTATGGACTCTGGCAACTTATATAGTGGTTCAGTATAGCGATCGCCAGGAGGTTATATGAGTGATTCCCAGGAGGCTATATGTGTGTTTTAGAGTATTTTATGTATTTTATGTGCAATTTTATACAATTTGTTGCAAATATAAGATAACTTTCAGACATTAATTTTGTCCTTGTCTATTTGATGCCCGATATTGAGTGACGCCCAACCCTGCTTCTATACCGTTCACTCTATCAGCAACAGGGAGTGCTGAGTGGCAGTGCACCTATTCCATAAGTAATTAGTGAGTGAGCCACCAAACTTTACTACTGATGTTTCTTTGTTTGTTGCATATACATTGTTTTTACACTGTGTCTATAATGTATTCTCTCATTTAGCATATCACCTGGATGCTGACGTAGCCTGATCTGTCGATTGCTGACAGCTGTCTGCGCCAGCATTTAAGAGGAGTGATATGTGGACACGCATTGACGCACAGCCAGAAGAAGCGCATTTCGCGCGAAACGGCCGCCGCTGATCAATGCGTGTGTATTGAATTGTCCGCCCCCTGCCTGATGTAGCTCTTGAATAATAAAGTCGCTGGTTTTACTCCACACGGGTGAGTGCCGCTATTTCATTTTTCTACATTACCGTGAACTAAAGGTCTGCTGACCGGATTGCGCAGACGGTGCTCTATTAACCAAACGACCCAGGAGGGTGGATTGGGAACTTCCAGAGGTCCTCCGCTGTGTTGCGCAGGAGGAGAAACATCAAACAGACGCCACCGAAGGGTGGATGGGAAGTTTCAGTTGTCCTCAACTGGATTTGCGCAGTTGGATATTTGTGCAGTTGTAGTATTATCAACCAACCGGCCTCAGAGGACAGATTGGGATCCTTCAGATGAACCCCACTGGATTTACACAAGTGGAGCATTATCAACCAAACGGTTTCAGCGGGTGGAATGGGGATCCTTCGGATGCACTCCACCGGATTTACGCAGTTGGAGTATTATCAACCAAACGGCCCGGAGGGCGGATTGGGAATCCTGCAGATGTACTCCACTGGATTTGCGCAGTTGGAGCATAATCAACCAACATGCCTCAGCGGGCGGATTAGGGATCCTTCGGATGTACTCCACTGGATTTACGCAGTTGGAGCATTATCAACCAAACGGCCCAGAGGGCGGAATGGGAATCCTCAGGTGTTCTCCACTGGATTTACGCAGTTGGAGCATTATCAACCAAACGGCCCCGGAGGGCGGAATGGGAATCCTCAGATGTACTCCACTGGCTTTGCCCAGGTGGAGCACCATCAATCAAACTGCCCGTAAGGAGGATTGGGAATCCTTTAGATGTACTCCACTGGATTTTGCGCAGTTGGAGCATTATCAACCAAACGGCCCCGGAGGGCGGATTGGGAAGGAGGGCAGGCCTGTATGGGCGCACTTCTTTATTTAAAAAATAAAATAAAATTAAAAAAAATATATATATATTTTTTTTTATTATTTAACCGGGTGAGGACCTAACCTCAAATGGACAAGGGGCAGGAAAGGCTGCATACTGCAATATTAAGGCACATCGTGCCTGCAGATAGAGACCCAGGGTAATTGTAATCTGGTCACTGGATTAGGAAGGGTTAAACTGTCCAAGGACCGGGGCGGAGCCAGCTGGATCCAGAGGAGAATTCGTGCCAGAAAATGGATCCGCCCCTCCATACTTGAGGGTGGAAGTTGCGGCCTAGAAGGCCGCAAAGCCGGGAACTAGAGTTTTATGCAGGCCGACCGAAACGCACCGCCAGCCGAACACAACGGTACCTGAATCGGTGCAAGAATGAGGCTGCAAGAAGACAACAGCGTGGCCGCAAGAAACCGGAAGGCCCGAATGAAGCCGGGGCCTAGATTTGTGGTGCCCGGCCGACTGGGATCTCCGCCCGCCGTATCCGCCGGTGTTTCCGGATCCGGAACGGCACTAACAGGCGCCAAGATTATACCTGCCAAAAGTATGGTGTTTGACCGGCCGGGAGCCCGCCCGGTCGGTCTGAGAACAAGGGGCACGAATGGAGCGCAGCGGCGCCAGTTTCTGAGTGTCCCCTGCCCGATATGAGCCACGTTAGATCGGAGGGGGTGTAGAGGGAAAATCTAAAATGCCGCCGCCGGGTTTGGGATTAACCCCTTCATTACCTCAATGAGATGATATGCGGCGACTGGTGGAGGATTCTCAGCCTCCTTAATAAAGGGCCATGGTGTGAGGGGGACAGGGAGGGACAGTAATACTCACCTGTCTTCATCTGTGGTCTTCACCCTTAGTCTTGTCCAGCAGGGCCACCCCTCGACCGCTGGCACCAGGCATCAGGGGTCCGGGCAGAGAAGGGCTGGAGAGGAGATGGCCCTCTTGCTGGCGGGAAGCAGGGGAGCGAGGCTGCCCTGGTCCGCTTTGTCTTCTTGGGGGAGGCAGGGCGGTGGAACAAGCAACACCGGCCAGCCTCCCAGGGAGACAGGGACGCAAGCGTGCCTGTGCCCCATCCAGGAAATCTGTGCAAAATAACAAAATTAAGAAAATCAAAAAAGGCCACCCTGCTAAGCAGGGAGGTCTGCCTCCTACGACACTAAGCTAAAAACTGATATGCTCTCTCCAGGCTGGAGGGGGTATAGCCTGCAGGGGAGGAGTTATCACTTTTCAGCCTAGTGTCGCCTCCTAGTGGCAGCAGCAAGCTATACCCACGGTCCTGTGTCCCCCAATGATACCAGCGAGAAAACTACACATATGTGGTATTGTTGTAATCGTACTGACCTGGAGAATAAAAGTAACAGGTCTGTTTTACTGCATAGGAAACGCTGTAAAAACAAAACCCATAAAACCCAGAATTGTGTTGTTTTTTTTTATAAATCCACCCCATTTGGAATTTTTTTCCCCACTTTCCACTACATTGCATGCAACCATATGATGCCATTAGAAAGAACAACTTGTCTTACAAAAAAACAAGCCCTCATACAGCTATGTGAATGGAAAAATAAAAAAAGTTATGGCTTTGGGAAGGCTGAGTGTAAAAAAAACGAAAAAAAAAAACAGAAAAAAAAAATGGAAAATCACTTGGTCATTAAGGCATTAAGACATTTTTCAAAGTAAAAGAGGAGGTGCAGAGAGGTAAACAGCTGATAATATGAGAGCTAGACAGTTTCACTGATAAGACATATTACAAAGTTTCTTGTTGTCACTTGTACTACTGATTTATGCAAAGTTGTGTGAAAAATGTTGATATAGCAAGATTAAATAAACATAATTAAATCTTTGATATATCTAGTCTGCAATATCTGGTATAAGCTAGATGTAGACTTCTCATGTATCGAGCTGGTGCCATCTGAGACACACCACGTCCTTTAACCCATTAAGGACCAACGTCGTACATGTACGGCGGGCTGATCGGGCGGGTGCAGGAGCTGCGCCAGCCCGATCAGCGGCAGGGGTCCGGCAGTTACTGATGTATGCGGACCCCTGCTGTATGCGCCGGCATCGGTGAAAACAAACCGGCGCATTAAAAAATACATAAACAATTAAAAATATGAACATCATAGGCATCGCCACTTGTGAAAACATCTGTAGTATTAAAATATTATAATATTTATCCCATATGGCAAACGGCACGTGCGGGATCCTGCTGGGTGCGGGGTGGCCATCGGGTCCCCGTGCTGCTGTGATGGGGACCCAATGGCAGGGAAGGCAGTCCGAGGCCTTCCTTAGGCATCGTGGCTGCCTTCTGTGACAGCCTGTGAGATCCAGCCCCCTGGATCTCACAGGCAAGCAGGCTGAAGTGTATTACACAGTGTAATACACTTACAGCCAATGCATCACAATAAAGTAGTATTGTAATGCATTGTAAAGGGGATTAGACCCCCAAAAGTTGAAGTCCCAGAGTGGGACAAAAAAAAAAGTTTTACAAAAAAATTAAAAGTTTCAAGTAAAAAAAAAAAAAGTCCTTTTCCCAAAATAAAGTAAAATTATCACATGACCTAACCCCTCAGATGAACACTGTCAAAAAAAACTAAAAGACTGTGCTAAAAACATCACTAAAAGTGCAACACCAAGCGATCAAAAAAGGAGTATGCCCCCCAAAATGGTACCAATCTAACAGCCACCTTATCCCACAAAAAATGAGCCCCTACTTAAAGACAATCGCCCAAAAAATATGGCTCTCAGACTATGGAGACACTAAAACATTTTTTTTGTTTCAAAAATGCTTTTTTTTTTTTTTTACATTTAACACAATAAAAGCATTTTTGAAACAAAAAAAATGGTTTTAGTGTCTCCATAGTCTGAGAGCCATATTTTTTGGGCGATTGTCTTTAAGTAGGGGCTCATTTTTTGTGGGATAAGGTGACTGTTAGATTGGTACCATTTTGGGGGTCATACTCCTTTTTTGATCGCTTGTTATTACACTTTTTGTGATGTAAGGTGACAAAAAATAGCTTTTTTGACCGTTTTTATTTTAGCTTTATTATGGTGTTCACCTGAGGGGTTAGGTCATGTGGTATTTTTATAGAGCAGGTTGTTACGGACGCAGCAATACATAACATGTTTACTTTTTTTTTTTTTTTTTACATTTAACACAATAAAAGTAAACATGTTATGTATCGCTGCGTCCGTAACAACCTGCTCTATAAAAATACCACATGACCTAACCCCTCAGGTGAACACCATAATAAAGCTAAATAAAAACGGTTAAAAAAGCTATTTTTTGTCACCTTACATCACAAAAAGTGTAATAACAAGCGATCAAAAAGTTATACGCACTCCAAAATCATACCAATCAGTCATCTCATCCCGCAAAAAAAATTAGACCCTACGTAGGACAATTGCCCAAAAAATATAAATAAACTATGGCTCTCAGAATATGGAGACACTAAAACATTATTTTTTTTTTGTTTCAAAAATTATATTATTGTGTAAAACCTAAATAAATAGTATACATTTCAGGTATTGCCTGGTCTGTAAGAATCTGCTGTATAAAAATATCACATGACCTAAACACCTCAGGTGAACACCTTAAAAAAAAAAAAAAAATACGTGTCAAAAAAGCTATTTTTTGTCACCTTACAAAATTGCGGAACGAATGCAGACCCATTCATACGGTCGTGTGAATGTAGCCTTACACTGACAGTGTGCCGATGAGACCCAGCCTGGGAGCTTATCCTCATAGGCCTCCACAGCTGATAGAAAGGAAGAGTTCCAGCACTTGTATGTAAAGAAATTATATACATATATATAAAAATATACAGATCCCATCAGGATAACAGATGTATTTCATAAAGTCAAATGTTACATTAATTGTGACACCAGTGGTGTCGTTTATGTGATTTAGTGCGTCCAGTGTGATCTTACCTATGTGGGCAGCACCTCCATGAAATTTAAGACAAGACTCCTGGAGCATTTGAATTACATTACGAACCCACTGGTGACTGGCATCTCCAATGTAGCCAGCCACTTCATCGCAGAGTTGGTGGCTTCTGCACATTTGCCATTGAGAAAGTGACAGTTCCCATTCGAGGTGGTAATAAAAAAAAAGCATCCTACAAAAAGGGAGGCATATTGGATGTTCCGATTGAACACCAGATGCCCCCTAGGTCTGAATAAAAGAAAATAACTTATGTTTATTTATTAATAAGCCTAAGGCTACTTTCACACTAGCGTTCGGGGCTCCGCTTGTGAGCTCCGTTTGAATGCATTGAATGCATTCTGAGTGGAGGCGGATCCGCTGAGAATGCATCAGTCTGGCTCCGTTTGTCCTCCGCTCAGCAGGCGGACACCTGAACGCTGCTTGCAGCGTTCGGGTGTCCGCCTGGCCGTGCGGAGGCAAACGGATCCGTCCAGACTTACAATGTAAGTCAATGGGGACGGATCCGTTTGAAAATTGAGCCATACTGTGTCATCTTCAAACGGATCCGTCCCCCATTGACTTTCAATGTAAAGTCAAAACGGATCCGTTTGCATTATCATGAACAAAAAAAATAAAAAAATTTTTTTTTTTTGTTCATGGTTATGCAAACGGATCCGTTCTGAACGGATGCAAGCGTTTGCATTATAGGAGCGGATCCGTCTGTGTAGACACCAGACGGATCCGCTCCTAACGCAAGTGTGAAAGTAGCCTTATGTGGCCTTATATAAAGTAGCCTTATATAATTTCTTTATTTTGGTATGTATATTCTTTTTTATATGCATGTGGTAAGAACAGGGTGTGGGCCCGCTGGTGCTTCTGGGGGAAGGTTGGTTTGTTCCTTCCCTCCCTCCCCCCCCGGGAGGGTGGGGGGGGGTCATACTCGCCATATTTAAACCAAAGCGCCAGGGGCCACACACGGTTATGACTAAGAACGTCTAAGTTTGAAACGCGTCAACTGAGCAGGAGTGTGTGAACTGGTCCTTATTTGTGAAGCTGTTTTTGGAAAATAAAGATATCGCAACAAAACTACATACAAGTGCTGGAACTCTTCCTTCCTATCGTTTGAACTGTGGAATCTACTTGATTCGTTCTGTGCACGCGGATCAGATTAAGGGTGAGCTGGACTTTCATATATACTTGCCTCCACAGCTGGCAGGCACAAAGACTTGTACAAAGCTTGGGACTGCCTCAGCAGCCTCAGCCCCTTGTATTGTAGTTCCTCTGCAAACCCCTTATATGCGGCAGTCTGTATTGCCAGCCCATTTTTTCCAACCATTAAAAAAATGGGTCCTATTATAGTCAATAGATTTCATGGAGAAATGGAGACTTTGATGCAAATATGAACAGATCCATATATTATCTTGCCATTATAATGCTTCATGGAGGTAACACAAACATACAGAAAGCCAAGAATAAAAATGTGGGTTGTTCTTGTCAAGATATAAATGGTGGAGTTTCATACCTCTGCTACTTCAAGGAATGCAGACTTCTTAGTGGGCTGAAAGCAGTCTGACTCCTTTGACTCCGTAGGACTTGAAGATACCTGTGTATAAAAGACAAGTTTAGTACACATGAAAATAAAAAGCAGAAAAGTCACAAAAGCACTTTGTGATCAGCATATTGTCAAGGAACCCTTCTAATAAGTAGGGGTATCCATTTAGATAGCAAAGATAAATGGTATATACTAGGGAAACAGGTCTAGCACACCATCTGCCAGGAGTCATGTGTTCTCTGGTGTGGCTCAGACACATACTGTAACTTGACTGTTTATGTGACTCCCCATAGAATTTAAAGGGTTTTTACTATCGATGACTTATCCCCAGGAGAGTTCATCGATATCAGATTGGAGGGTCTACTCTCGGCACACCCGCTGATCAGCTGTTTGAAGAGCACTCAGCACTCATATGAGCGCTGCCTTTTCTTCTCCATTTACCTGCTCACTGCAACAATTTCAGCGGCGAGTAGTGTAATTACAACTATGTGATGGCTTCTTCCTATTCACTTGAACAGATGGGAGCCGTAGCATAGAAGTGAATGGGGACGCCAGGCAAACAGGTGATTCGCGGGGGCACCAAAAAGACTTATCCTGAGGATAGATCGTCAACAGTAAACGCGGAGAACTCCTTTAATGGAGAATTCCATATTTGCATTCCTTGCTGGGTTCTGCTGATCTCAATGACAACAGGGGACACAGGAAAGTGGCCCTTGTTTAACATTTAAAGCGTTTCTCCAGGCTCCTGAAACTGATGACCTATCCTCAGGATAGGTTGTTAATATCCAATCAGAGAGGGTCTGACACCCCCACCAATCAGCTGTTCCTTGCAGCCTATGGAACTAGCACTTTCAATGGACCTTGACACACAGCTCCATTTAGAGAGTAGTGGCCATGCCATGTTACTGCAGCTCAGCTCCCATTCACTTCAGTGAGAGTAAGCTGCAGTAACCCAGCATGGCCACTGCACTGTGAATGGAGCTGTGCTACCTGTGCTATTCAAAGAGCACTGGAAGCTGCAGGGAACAGCCGATTGGTGGGGGGTGGGGCATGTCAGACCATCATTGATCGGATATTAATGTATGTACTGTACAAAAATAACAAAATATATATGGTGCATGGGTCACACGGGCCCTATTAGGTTTTGGAATTGTTAGGTCCGGGGTCTGCTATAACAACCATGGAGACACCAACAATCACATTTGGGGTGGGGTGTAGGGTTCTTGGGGAAGCAATGTGGTGAAACAAGAAGTCTCCTACCTCAGCATACTAAAATGCAGAGATTGGAGTTCTCTCTGATCCTGGCAGTTAGGGCGGCTGCCAGCTGTATACGCCAGAAATGTTTTCCTGCAGTGACCTGATATTATGGTGCATGGCAAGACGAGTTAACACATTCAACGGTGTCCCTTGTGTCATTATGGATTCCCCTTGCTCAATTTTATCCACATGGACAAATAGGCTTTACACCAGAATAGATATTTCTTTTTACATACAATTCTCATTACAGTAGATCAGATCAATGTCATGTCCAAACTTGTATATTGTAAAAGAATACATAGGTAAAAAAAAAAAAAACACTAAAATGTTCAAACAGATTTAGACTATAAGTGGACAAAGCTATGAATAATTCAGAACAAAGTGCTACAAAGCCATTATCTTATATTTCTAGTGCACCGGACACTGTCATTTCTAGTTATTACAAACCTCTGGCTCTTCGTTGTCTATGTCAGCAGCCATTGCTTGGTCCCTGTGTGCAGTCAAGGCATGTTCCCCAGCAAGAAGCAGCAGACTCAGGCCTCCCATTTGTGTGGGATCTTATGGAAACACAAGTACAAAACTTACTAGATAACAGGGATAGAAGGTAGACATACATCATAGAGCACTGGAGCCATTTCTATTATTTTTAAAGTGATACAGAAGAAAACAATCCAGCTATATTGGTACTCCTTCAGTGATATGTCATATGGAAGCCTTGTAATGCATTCACAATGGGGTGGCCCCCACATGTTCCCTTGTAGGCTTCAAACAGCTTTGTGGGATTCCAGAGGTTAAGTATTACACGAGCTGTGCCCCTTCAGGTCCTTGAGTCATCTCCCTCCTTTTCTAGGAATGCTTATCACTGGAATTAGAATCTATCTAGCAAGAAGAGCATTAGTGAGTAAGGGTATGGTTGGTATTTTAGGTCAACCTGGATGGGGTGGAGGTCAGAGAATTCTACCCCATCAAACATGGCGGAATTTCACAGGGCACAGTCATGCTGAAACAGGTGGGAACCTTAACCAAACTGCTTCCACAAAGTATACAAATTCTCTAGAATGCCAATATATGGTATAATACGAATAAAGAGGTTTTCTAGGATTTAAATATTAATGGCCTATTACCAAAGACAGGTTAACAATAATTTGACCAATGGGGTTCAGTACAAAGAAGGGGCCATGACAGAACTCTTGTACCTGGGGTTGGGGATTAAAGGAGTTCTCCAGATTACAAAAGCCAATTTTCCTATACTCCTATACTTGATTGCCGCTCTGGAAGCCCTGTTCTGTCCTGCATTTCACAGACAAGGGGAACTCTGTAATATCTAATTTGCCCTGTGGTGGCGCTGCAGGGAAAATGAACACAGGTTTCCTCACAGATTACAGCTGGTTGCTGGGGCACTTGCACTTTGCGATCAGCTTATTATGAAGGGACCCATTTAATAATTAGGGATTGTCCAAACAGGGATTGTTAAACCTGTTTATAACAGGGTGTGCCCACGGGATAAACACTGGAGGTCACGGACACAAGGTCAGGGATGTGTGTATGTAATGGGCTGCTAACAGAAGGTGGAGCGGCTGGGACTGGACATTACAGTTAGGCCTCATACATCTGACAGAAAATATCAGGCATATACCAGTAGATTCTACCTGATCCAAAAACTGAAAACAGGGTGGTGTGGCTTACTAATGGCATCAGTCTTATAGCAATAACTGGGATCTAATAGACTATCTCCGTGCCCTTTCAACTAAAAAGAGGACGTGGGGAAATCGGTTTCCAGGCATGAGCAGACTTACAAATCGGAGATGGAGATATTTAAGGGGGGGAAATACAGCATTTGGGTCACCCACATGGAGGCAGCTGAAAAAACTCAGGATCCTATAAAAATCCATGACCGATTAAATAGGGCCTTGGGACCTTGTCTGGAAGATACAGCCAGATCCAGAGACATTATATGCAGAGTCCACTTTTTCAAGCAAAAAGAGGCCATTTTGAGGGCCACAAGACAATGTGACAACATGGAGGGACAGCCAATGGCCGAATTCTCCCAGATATATAGCAGAGAATACTTTATCTATGTAGAGTTGTCCCCCCAATCATCACACTAAGAGGAAAAAGAAATCTTGTAAAGATGGGGATATCCTCTGCAGATCTCCACCAGGAAAGAGGGCAGAATCTTAATCTTCCGTGACCCAGGAGACATACTCAAACTTTTACAGACATTTGAACTTTCCATGACTGTAATCCTTGAGTGGCCCATCCTTCTTGCTCTCATCTCTTCTCCAACTAGACAGCATGGACAAAAGTCTCCCCTCAAACCTGACGAAGACCACATGAGGCCCCCCACCGGGTATGCGGGGGCCCTACACTGTGAATTTTCCTCAGAAGGAAGGTGATTGGCGACACCAAGTTTTGGAGGGACTAATGTCTGAACTTGTGTTAGGTTTGCCTTTCTGTAGTTTCTTATGTTATCCTTGCAATGTTTATAATGCCCTTGTGGTTCCCCTCCAAGGTTTCTTGGGTTCTGGACCCAGTGAGATGTCTCATTTGTGCCACAAGAGACTTGGCTCTCATTTCTCTGATTCTTGTAGGTCTGTTTGACAGGTTAATTCACTTATTGGACCGGTAATCTATTTTTTGTCTGGGGAGAGGTGTTATCTCACCCCTAATGAGGCTTTCACTCTCAATTACAATGATGGTTGGCTATTTTCCAGCTGTCTTCCCTAACTGTTTGATTGTTCTTCTTTTCTATTTTTCTTACATGGCTGTTTCACTTTTTATGTTCCCTTCTGTGTGTGCCACCTTTTGTGCCTATCTTCCTGATCGCTAACGTATATTTTCCTATCCAGGATCAAATTTGCCCCTTTCCTTGTTCGCAGCTTTGGAGGACATTACAGATGGCCTGCTGATCATCTTAGGTGCCGACTTAAATTTTCTTCCGGATATTTCATTGGATATCTCCACTGGTAATTCCTTTCTTTCTCTTGGGGCAGTTTGTGGATTTCGAAGACACCTTTATTCCCTCCGGTTAGTGGACACTTGGCAAAGTCTATCCTTATGAACCAAGTGGGTGTCACGGATATTAAATTGGAGATTGCTGCATTCAGACAGGTCCATGCCGGCGACCCTACTGTCCCAACAATCCAAAGAGAAGCAATAAAACGTGTATTGAGAGACAGTTTCATCTCACGCATCCAGAATAAAAAAGATGCAGATATGCTAACCCTCCTGGAGAAAATCTCGGACCTGGAGATGCACCATAAGCATTCTCTCTCTTCTGAGGTTTACCTGGAGTTGTGTGACATGGGGAATGCCTTCAGCAAACTGATTGATCAAAAATATATACATGCTAGGGACAAGTTAAAATGCATCGTATATGACCAAATGAATAAGTGTGGCAGATTATTAGCTTGAATGTTGAGACCTAAACAAGCCACCACATATACTGCGTTTTATACCTTCATTGATAGGTATAGGAGGGAGTATGCTTGGCAGCTCATGCTAAGCTCTTTAAAACACCTCTTGCCTCCCATTGATCATCGCCTTGCCCTCTCTCATTTAGAAGGGCCTTGGGTGCAGTTCTACATACGGGCATCCTCGATCTGCCCAGCAAATTTTTCCAGTGGAGGGGGATTGGTTGCAATATGCTCAACTCTGTAGTTTTCTCTCATTTCTGAGCCCACTCATTTGTCTAGGGATCTCACAGTATTTGTTTGTAGTTTTCACCTCCTGCACATATGGTGTTTCTGGTCTACAGGTTAATCCTGGGAGAGGTTGGATCTCCTTTCCCCTTATGCATCACTGGGAGAGGGAATTGAACCATTCCTTTTCTCCTGAGCAATGGTCCAAGGCATTCAGTTGGGGCATAAGTGTTCTATAAGCTGTATGCTGCAAGATTGGGAAGAGCACCATATTTAGTGGCAGTGTAACAGGGTCAAACCTTTCCGGAGATCCATCAATGTCTTATATGATAAAATGCATGTCTCGTCCTCTAGATGAACACTTGAGATAGCTGTCTTGACCATGCTCTCTGGTTCTTTTCCATCTCCAGAACACGTTTTGTCATTCTTAGTAGGGGTGCACCGAAATTTCGGCAGCCGAAAATATCGGCCGAAAATGTACCTAATCCATTTCGGCCGATATTGTTACATATCGGCCGAAAATATGGGGTGTGGGATTTGTCACCCACCATCTGCGGGCGGGCGGTTTACTGCATCTTTATTTTACCTTACAATCGTGACGCTCCAGTAAGAACTCTGCAGGCAGAGTGGAGGGCGGCGTAACGTCACTTACTCACGTGACACGCCTGCTCCGCCTCCTTCATTCATAAAGTGGGCGGAGCAGGTGCGTCACGTGAGTAAGTGACGTTACGCCGCCCTCCGCTCTGCCTGCAGAGTTCTTACTGGAGCGTCACGATTGTAAAGGTAAAATAAAGATGCAGTGAGTGATGCTGTGAGCAGCAGGGCCGGGGCTGTTATGGGTAGGGGGATCGGTCTATGGCACTGCTATGGGGAGGGGGGATCTGTGCACTGTTATGGGGAAAGGGATCTGTGCACTGTTATGGGGAAAGGGATCTGTGCACTGTTATGGGGAAAGGGATCTGTGCACTGTTATGCCCATAACAGTGCACATATCCCCCCTCTCCATAACAGCGCCACCCACAGATCCCCCTCTCCATAACAGCGCCACCCACAGATCCCCCTCTCCATAACAGCGCCACCCACAGATCCTCCTCTCCATAACAGCGCCACCCACAGATCCCCCTCTCCATAACAGCGCCACCCACAGATCCCCCTCTCCATAACAGCGCCACCCACAGATCCCCCTCTCCATAACAGCGCCACCCACAGATCCCCCTCTCCATAACAGCGCCACCCACAGATCCCCCTCTCCATAACAGCGCCACCCACAGATCCCCCTCTCCATAACAGCGCCACCCACAGATCCCCCTCTCCATAACAGCGCCACCCACAGATCCCCCTCTCCATAACAGCGCCACCCACAGATCCCCCTCTCCATAACAGCGCCACCCACAGATCCCCCTCTCCATAACAGCGCCACCCACAGATCCCCCTCTCCATAACAGCGCCACCCACAGATCCCCCTCTCCATAACAGAGCCACCCACAGATCCCCCTCTCCATAACAGAGCCACCCACAGATCCCCCTCTCCATAACAGCGCCAATCATTAAAAAAAAAGTATTTTAAAAGTATTTGGGCAAAAAGGCAGTTTCGGTTTCGGTTTTCGGTCAAGGGCATCCTGAATTTTCGGTTTCGGACCAGAATTTTCATTTCGGTGCACCCCTAATTCTTAGTATTGGAAATCCCCTATCATTCCCCCCCATTAGGGAATGGTTCAATACTCTCAAGAAGATTAGGCAAATGGAGGAGATGACTTCTTAAGATCTGGGGTAGATCGACAAGTTTCTTAAGGCTTGGCAACCTTGGATTCTGTGCAAAGAATATTCGGTATTTTGGGACTGATCAGATTCCAGGGACAATTGGGAGGATTCTGGGCTCATTCCCTTGTCCTAACCTTATCTCATTGGTCCACTAGTAGGTTGTCACTTCTTTCCCTTTTTTATCTCCCTCTCTCGATCCTCCGGTTATGCCTTGTACATTTTAGGTTGTCCGTCATGTTTGATTTATGATCTTTTACCATTATTGTATGCAGCCTTTGATGCTTCACATTTTATCGTTTTCTCAAATACTAACAGTTGCCAACGCTGTATACTTTATTCCTTTTTGATATGTATACCTTTGTTGATAATTAGTGATTCTGCAATAAAAGTTACTGAACAACAAAAAACTGAAAGCAGAAGTGTTGAACACAAACAACTGAACTTGCATGAGAAGTAAGCCCATGATGGAGTCTAACATATTGAAGAGTTTTGGTAAAGGTGTTGGTGCTTACCTGCTATGCCAAAATTGAGCTGTGGCATTTCTTCTTCCTTTGAGACTATCTTGGAGCTTGCTATTTCTTTGACTGGCTCTTGAGGGTAAGGCCAAAGCTTTTTCCTTGTTGCGACAGTGGTAGGTGCTTTTACTGGTTTATTAGTTGTTGGGCACCATTTATAACCGGGATGTGCTTTCATAAATGCATCCTTGTACTGGGCATTAAAAAAAATAGACACAGACAAAAAAAGTGAATTTAATGCAAATACCCACAGACTAAACAGGAAAGCATAATTACTATAATACTGAAAAGGTAAAACTAAATATAGTCAAGAATCTGACAGGCTGGTTTACAAGGTAAGGCTGGATTCATATGACGCTTTTCCCATCCATTTAAAGTATACAAAAAGCATCCATTCACCATAGAGTTCCATTGTAAAAAAAAAACAAAAAAAAAACAACAGGCCTCAGGAGAAGCCATTTAATCTTCCCCTATATCATTATAGAGAGAAAACTAGGAAACAATTTTTTTTCTTTTCTTACAGATTCATCCCCGTTTTTACAAAAAAGATTTTTTTTAATAAAAAAATGGTATATTATAAAATTATCTTTATTACTAGATTACAAACAATTTGCTAACCCTTTGATTATCTTTCATGTTCCTTAGATGCTTGATTACACGGTATTATTATCTCTCTCTCTGCCTGTCTATCTATAAATCAATCTCTATTTACATACGATATACAATATCATTAAAGACCCCTTTAGTTACATCATTTCTTTACATTTTGCCCACCCACATTAAGCATTGTGAAAACTGGATACCTCATTATTAAAAATCATGAATTAAATAAACACATTAGGCTACTTTCACACCTGCGTTAGGTGCGGATCCGTCTGGTATCTGCACAGACTGATCCGCACCTATAAATGCAAACGATGGTATCCGTTCAGTACAGATCCGTCTGCATAACTAATAAAAAAAAAAATCTAAGTGTAAGTCAAACGGATCCGTCCTGACTTACATTGAAAGTCAATGGGGGATGGGTCCGTTTACAATTACACCAATATTGTGTCAATGTAAACGGATCCGTCCCCATTGACTTACATTGTGTGTCAGGACGGATCCGTTTGGCTCAGTTTCATCAGACGGACACCAAAAACGTTGCAAGCAGAGTTTTGGTGTCCACCTCCAGAGCGGAATGGAGGCTGAACGGAGGCAAACTGATGCATTCTGAACGGATCCTTATCCATTCAGAATGCATTGGGGCTAAACTGATCCGTTTGGGGCCGCTTGTGAGAGCCTTGAAACGGATCTCACAAGCGGACCCAGAAACGGCAGTGTGAAAGTAGCCCAAGTCCTTTCATTACTTATACACCCACCGTCCGATATCCTAATTTCTACAATCAGGCTGCACGTAGAGGCTCAGGGGTAACCACTGTCAGGGCCTACAGATCAATAATCAATATGAACAGCACTCCCAGTGTGTAGAAGAAAAATAATCAATGCGATTGTCCCCTATGTACAATCCAAAGCAAGAAAAGGGGAGGCTGCACATGTATCCAAAAAGTGGTGGCCAGATATAGCCTTTGTCATGGCCTACAGATCAATGCAGTAGTAGTGGACACCTCCAAGCCCCAGCAGCCTGCAGCATAACTGAAGAAATGAAGAGATCCACCATGGAGTGCCACTATCGAAACTTCACAGTACAGGGGGGGGGGGGGGTAACCCTTGGGCATATCCTTTGTAGATTACAGCTTCTCTTTATAACCAACATACATATGCAAATGCATGGGGCTGAGCTATCGTACAAGGCACAGCCACACGTACGGATGAGCCATTTTGCTAGTGTCATGAAACCTTTAAATCTCACAAAATCTCCTTCATCGGGTTCATGTTTCTGCCTATCAAACCAGATGCACAGGCTACACAGACAATTCATGCAATATTAATAGACCAGAGTCAACATGCATATCTGCTATTGTGACGTGAGCAAAGATAATCTTCGGATAATGCAGCAGGCACCATTATTTGTACAACTATACCTTATGGCCTGGAAAGGGTGACCACATTCAAGCCTGCCGACAAGGAGAGAGCTGTGAGCACGGTACAGTGTGATACAGAGCTTCTTTCACACGGAGATGTCACACTGCACTCTGCCATAAGCAAACGCTAGTTCCCGATTCGGACACATTTACATTTACTTCCCTTACAAGATAAGTCACTGAAGTCAAGGCACTTACATTCTGAACAATAATGGGGTTAGCATACAAATAAGGAAGCCTACGAACCTCGGCCTTTTGCTACGATAAGCCATCAAGTTTCTCTTTCTGCTTCTGTGAGAGAAAAAAAAAGCCTCCGCCTGAAGACAGGGCTCACATGTTCTCATAGCGCCACCTAGTGTTCAACTAGTCAAAGTCTCACTGCCAACATTTTTGCTCATTTTAGTAAACTTGGGGAACGGCTTTCCAAGAAGCAAAGTTAGCTAAAAAAAAAAGAAAGGCTAAACACTAATAATAGAAAAAGTCAAGGAGTTTTTTTTATGGTTTTAGGAGTAAATGATTTTTAATCCTTTTTCAACTGGACCCCAAAGTGTAAGAAATAAAAAGGAAGTAAAGTAAAATGACTCATAATGCCGGCAATATAGATGTAACGGATGTCAATAGCCATCTCTCCAATAAGTAGACATGAGTGGATTGGAGAGGTGGGATATGCAGGTGCCAGACGCAATGGAATCACTTCTATCCTGGGGAGCAAAGGTTGGGGCATTGTGAAATCAAACATCCCATATTCTTGATTCCTCCAGCGGTAGGAGTTGGTGGACAGTGGGTTCAACATCTTATGTGCTGGGTATAGGTTCTCCTGACTAGACGTCACCATTCACACACACCAGACGAGCATGCAATTATTGAAAAGAGGCCATTTCTTCCCAATAACTGGCCACTTATCAGTGGAGCAAAGAGTTACATGCAGCAATCTCCTCCACTATACGGGGGCGAGCTAAGGCTATTCCAATCATTTGTCCTCATACAGATTCCTTTTTTTCTGGGCAACCGATCTCTGTTCACAGAGCACCATCTGCTTCCCAGAAACTATGATTGAGGTCTCCTCATGGACCATCATTTCCCTCGATGAACGAGCATTTTGCTTGTCCATCAGTTGATCTACGGCACTTTTACACAGGCCTATAATCAGAGAGGGGCGTTCATACCAATGTTCATTCTCCATAATCGGCCACCAATTGCCACAAATAAACTGTGATTATCCCAGGAGAAAGCTTCATGTAGTCAATCATTTACCAACCATATAAAAAGGGCTGTCCAATAAGGACAAGCAGCTCTGTCACGTGTCCTACACCACCATATGTAGGGGCTGCACAGGATAGAAGGGGAGACACTGAAGTCGGGGATATAGCTTCACCATGAGCCTTGGCAGCAGCTGCCTCAGAAAGATTTCATGAGCAATGTTATTAAGGACCAGTCCAAGGGCTATGCATTCAAATGAGAAAGACTATACCTATTTCTCTTCTGCACACTCCTCTTACCAGAGGTTAGACTACATCTTCCTTAGTACTCAAGCACTCCAATATTGTGCATCGTCCAGGATTGGGAGTATTCTTCTGTCAGACCATGCCCCAGTCCTCCTCACGTGTTCTATTCCCAATATGCCCAAAACGGAATATAGATGGAGGTTAAATGAAACGTTGCTGAATAGCTCTAATATCCCTAAATTAGCAGGTCTGTTAGAGGAATATTTCACCTTGAATGATTCAGCTAATATATCTCCAGCGGTGTTGTGGGACGCCCACAAGACTGTTATGAGAGGCCACTTGATTGCCTTAGGTGCGCATATCAAAAAAATGAAAATAAAGAAAATAGAGGAACTCACTTCAGATATCTCCAAGCTGGAGACTCAACATAGGCGTTCTTTGAACGAAAATACTTTGGCACACCTGGACACCCTCAGATCAGAATTAAAAAATATATTAAACGCCAATACTGCAAAACTGTTTCTGTCCACTCAATATAAAAATTATGCGCACGGAAACAAAGCCACCAAGGTCCTCATGTCTCAAGTTAAAAAACGGAAAATTGCATCATATATTTCCCATATAAAACCTCAGAACTCACAAGCTGTCTATAAAACTGAATTAATTGCTGAACAGTTCTGCAAATATTACAGCCAACTATATAATCTACATACAAATCCAAATACGTCCCAAATTAGTGAGAAAAAATATGGTGGAGCTGCTCTAAAATTGCTTCTTACTGGCAAAAGATATGTAAAGTCATTTCAGATGTGTGCAAAGTTAGTTTTCCGATCTCTGCAAAAATGTGCCTTTTCGGGGTGTTCGGGGGTCTCGGATGCTCTAGAGACACACAAAAACTGGGTCAAATTTTATTGGCAGCAGCCAGATTACTCATTGCTGTATACTGGAAAAAAGTGGAGACACCCCCACTAAAACATTGGATTCAAAGATGTGACCAATTGTTTCGCCTTGAACAGATGGCACACTGGGAGGCCCGAACACCACACAGATTTGAGGCAATTTGGAGACCTTGGAAAGATTTTAGGGGATTTACGAAATGATAACTTTAAATATATTGTTCGTGAACACGTTTGATAGTGTCTAATTAATTATCCATACCCTAGAAAGAGCATTTTGCATCAAAAATGGTGCCATTACCCCCTCCCCTTCTCTCCCTCCGACCTTCCTTCCTCCCTCCCCCTTTTCCTTTATTACTTTAAATCTAATAATTTTTTATAATTTGACTGTTACCAGCCTGATTGTACGGTATCAACTGTATTTTCCTCATTGGCGCCCTCTTAGGGCATATCAATAATTGTATGATCTTTATGTTGTAAAAACAATAAAAACAATTTTAAAACAAAACAATAAGGACCAGTCCAAAATAAAAAGATTTTTTTTTTACAGAGGTATTCTGATGACAGGTAGTTTAAAGGGGTTGTCCGGATTCAGAGCTGAACCCGGACATACCCTTATTTTCACCCAGGCAGCACCCCTGAGGCTAGCATCAGTGTATCTCATGCTCCGATGCGCTCCCTTGCACTGCGCTAAATAGCGCAGGGTACGGGCTCTTTTGTTTATCATAACACACTGTCGGGGGGCTGCCAGGGTAAAAATGGAGGTATGTCCGGGTTCAGCTCTGAACCCAGACAACCCCTTTAAGACATGTCATAATTGTCTGCACTCTGGGCAAGTAGTCGTCTGCAATATATTACAGTTAGAGAGGAGCGAATTTCATGTTATGAAATTCGTTCACACTTCGTTTGGTGGTAAAAGGTGAATTGCGTTATGGATTTCGTTACCACGGACCATAACGCAATTCTATGACTGAATGCATAACGGAATGCCTTTAGAGGCATTCCGTTATTCATTCCGTCATAATAGAAGTCTACGGCCTGCATAACGGATTTGTCCTGTTTCCATTATGCAGGGGAGTCCTCTCCTGCATAACGGAAACGGGATGGATCCTTTATATAGGCCATAGACTTCTATTATGACGGAATGCATTCAGTCATAGAATTGCGTTATGGTCCGTGGTAACTGAATCCATAACGCAATTCTGCTTTTACCACCAAACGAAGCGTGAACGAATTTCAAAATATGAAATTTGCTCATCTCTAATTACAGTATTTACATTCTACATTACAAAGGAAAGAAAAATATAAAATATTTGGAGTTCGCTAAAAACAAACAACTAAGAACCATAAGTGTATTCCACTCCCCAACACTGAAATTGCAACACCAAGAAGGGAAAATCGTGGAAATACGGAAATCACAGGATTGATAGGCATGCTAATGGTATGCAAATTATAAAAAATGGAAACAAAGTATTCAAAACATCTTGATTTATTCAGTATCAAGTAGGAGCACCACACACAGAAATACATGTGCTTACATGCCTTGGCATGCTATCGATGAGGTTATTGATGGCTGTCTGTCTGAATGCACTCGGAAGCGCAAATCATCAAGATCCACTGCAGGCAGCTCCCTTTGCAATTGCCAACTAATAACGTTCCAGATGTGCAAGATGGAAGACAAGTACAGAGAAACTGCAAGCCATGGTGACACGTTTAGGCTATGCTACTTGTCCACAGTAGCACAAGCAACATGAGGCCTGGCATTGTCCTTTTGAAAAACGGACCCTGGGACACTTTGTGAAATGGCTGAACCACTGGTTTCACGACCAAATCAATGTTACACCCAACTGTTAGTGTAGACAGGTCCAGCTACTTACTGTGCATTATGCCACTCCACACCAGAATCCCGGGAGAAGGACCAGTGTGATGTTCCCTTGTGGAGTCCTCTTCATGGCATTGCCCACCTGGTCTCCAGACCAATTTCGGTCTATCATTGTGTCCGAGACAAAAGCAGGACTCATCGCTGAGGAGGATGGAGATTGGGCTTGTAGCCCAATGGCATGAAAATGCCTTCTGATGGTTTGTATTAGGGTTGTCACGATACCAAAATTTTGATTCGGTTTCGATACCATAAAAAAAGTATTGTGATATTGTGATACTAGATACCACGCCCCAAAAAAAAAAAAAAAAAAAAAAAAAAAAAAAAGAATCCCACCAAAAAAGCAAATTGCAGATCCGTTTGAAATCCGTTTTTTTTTTTTTTTTTGCGGATCCATTGTAACAATGCCTAAAACGGAAAAGAATAGGACATGTTCTATTCTTTTTTGCAGGGCTACGGAACGGACACACATAGTGTCATGTCCGCATTTTTTGCGGACCCATTGAAATTAATGGGTCCGCATCCTATCTGCAAAAAAACGCAATGGACACGGAAAAACAACGGCGTTCACCGCATAGGAGATTTTTTTCATTATATTTTAATAGTTTGGACTTTCCGGACGTGGCAATATGTAATATGTTTATTTATTTATGGTTTATATATAAAATTGGGAGGGGGGTGATTTATACTTAATATTTTGGTGGGTTTTTTTTCCGTTTTTTTTTTTACTTTTTATTTACCATTTCTCCCCTTAGGGGCTAGAACCCTTGTCTTATTCACCCTAATAGATCTCTATTAGGCTGAATAGGATCTCAATCCATTAAAAAGGTGATTGCGCCGCCTTCCACAGACTCCAGCCTCTAAGGCTGGTTTCACACGGGCGTCGCGGGAATAGGTGCAGGTGCAAAACATTGTAATGCCTTTTGCACGCGCGTGAGAAAAATCGCGCATGTTTGGTACCCAAACCCGAACTTCTTCACAGAAGTTCGGGCTTGGGTTAGGTGTTCTGTAGATTGTATTATTTTCCCTTATAACCATGTTATAAAGGGGAAATAATACATTCTGACTACAGAATGCATAGTAAAATAGGGCTGGAGGGGTTAAAAAAAATAAATGCACTAGTCACTTTAATAATCATGACCATTATGCGGTTTTTGCACATATTTGTACATTGTATGTATGTATTACTTTTAATGCATCAATTATGTTGTTTGATTGTATGTATTTGACACACCTTTATATACCTGCTATTTACTGTTCACCAATGCTTGAGAAAGGCTCATGCTTGAGCCGAAACGTCGCTTTTGCCACCAAATGGGTGAATAAAACACATTTTCTGAAGAGTCGCTTGGAGTGCAGTCCGATTTTTGTTATATATATATATATATATATATATATATATATATATATATATATATATATATATATATATATATATATTTTTTTTTTTTTTTTTTAACTCACCTTAATCCACTTGTTCGCGCAGCCGGCATCTCTTCTGTCTTTAACTGTGAGCAATAGGACCTTTGATAACGTCACTGCGTTCATCACATGGTCCATCACCATGGTGATGGATCATGTGATGAGCGTAGTGACATCAAAGGTCCTATTGCTCACAGTTAAAGACAGAAGAGATGCCGGCTGCGCGAACAAGTGGATTAAGGGGAGTTAAATATTTTTTTATTTTTTTTTAACCCCTCCAGCCCTATTGTACTATGCATTCTGTATTCAGAATGCTATTACTTTCCCTTATAACCATGTTATAAGGGGAAATAATAATGATCGGGTCCCCATCCCGAGCGTCACCTAGCAACCGTGCGCCACCAATGTTTTTAATACTGGGGGAAGGAATGCACTGAGCCACCAATGAAGATAACTAACCTTTTAATACAAATACAGGAGGCGGAACCTGAGGGGTTAACTGCCGCAGATCGCAGCGCCTTGTCATAGAGGTCGGGTGCCGGCACCCGCCTCCTGTATTTGTATTAATGAGTTACTTATCTTCATTGGTGGCGCAGTGGCCACAGCCCCCTCCCATCCTCCGCCCCTCTGTCTTCTCATTGGTGGCAGCGGCACAGTGGGGAGGGACTCCTTCTCCCCAGTGCTGCTGAGGAGAACAGGGAGAGCGCTGAGAATGGACCACTATACGCCATTCTTCTAATCAAATGATCTGTCAGTGTAGAAGTTTGCCTCTGTGTACCTCTTGCTGTCATTCCAACCACTGGGACACACAAGGCTGAACAGTGCTGACATCACGACGCTGTCGTGTTGCAGTGACACCATAGACTAACATTATAAAATATGTCATGCAGTGTAGTTGTACCCCATGTAGCCCTAGCCTTATTCTGTGCAAGTAAAACATCAGCGGTACATGGGAAGGTAACCTAATGGCAGCAGCTGTTCCACATAGAACCATGCTTCTTCTGAAGACAGCTGTTACCTGCTCCCTTATGTTACCCGCACTTCCCAACTACCACTAGTGTTTACCTTCACAGAATAAAGGCTAGGTTTTAAGAAATCACCTTCATTCTCCCAAAACCTATTAAAGAGGACCTTTCACCTATTATGACACTATGAACTAACTATACAGACATGTAGAGCGGCGCCCGGGGATCTCACTGCACTTACTATTATCCCCGGGTGCCGCTCCGTTCTCCTGATATGCCCTCCGCTATCTCCGTTCCCTAAGTTATGGTAGGCGGAGTCTGCCCTTGTGCTGCTGTAGGGCTGGCCAATCGCATTGCAGAGCTCACAGCCTGGGAGAAAATAACCTCCCAGGCTGTGAGCTCTGCGCTGCGATTGGCCAGCGCTAGGGCAGACTCCGCCTACCATAACTTAGGGACTGGTATCTCCGCCTACTATAACTTAGTGAGCGGAGATACCGGAGGGCATAGCGGGAGAACGGAGCGGCGCCCAGGGATAATAGTAAGTGCAGTGAGATCCCCGGGCACCGCTCTCCATGTCTGTATAGTTAGTTCATAGTGTAATAATCGGTGAAAGGTCCTCTTTAACCTTCTGGAGGATTTCTTCAGAACAGCATTTTTAGAGCATTTTTTTTTTACTATTGTTTTACAAAGCTGAACTTTGATTTAGGGATAAATTAGCCTAGTAGGAGAGAGAAGATCTGGAGAATGAGCCATCAGAACAGCTCTCTGATGGATTTATTCTGCAGCTGCTATGTACTGTGAAATATGGAAACTGCATAAACCAAATGGCACAACATTTTTAATAAAAACCTACTGCTTTCAGTGATTGGCTGAGCTGGCCTATCCTGTGAATTCACGAAGTGTAGATCATCGGGGACCAGAACAACGGCAGAATGAAGAGTAATGATTCTTTGCTATTTTTATAATAGTCTGGTCCCTTTAACAACTACCCAACATCTTTTGACGGCAGGAGGTGCAAGATCTGAATCTGCAGCAATTTATTATGGCGTAGCTCAGAAATGCTCCTGCGCGTGCGGACCGTGATGAGAAGACGGAAGAGGTTCACATTTACATAGGGCTCAATGAGAGGAAGCAGCTATGCAGCAGCCTCTCTCGGACCTGGTGTAAAGGAATACTGGTTTAGTTGCCCATAGCAACCAATCAGATTCCACCTTTTATTTTTCAGAGCTCCTTTGGAAAATTAAAGACAGAAACTAAATGCTATGGACAACTAAGCCAGTTTTCCTTTACACCAGTTCTGATAAATCTCCCCCTATGGTGTTTTTCATGCAGAGAAATGCTGCTGGGTCTTAGCAGACTCAGATCAGCTCTGCCTGTGTAAAAGTCACCCAGGGACAGTTTTCCCTTTCACTGGGGCTCCTACAAATAGGTAATGGACACCATTAGAGGGTATTTTATCCAAATAAGTCTTGATCCCTTTCATCCTGAAGCCGTACACGTTTCTCAGGTAACAGAGTTATAGGCTAGTTGAACAAACTAGAATGGCATTGCTGACATAGAACCACGCATAAACATCTGTTAACAAACCTCCTTCGCCATGTCTGTGTACTTCTGCTTCTCATTGGGATCCAGATAGGCCCACCAATCGGCCAATATTTTTGTAGCACCACGGTTATCCAGACGAGGATGCTCTTGGCGCACAAGAGAACGATGGCGCTTACAGAATAAAAGGAAAGCATTCATGGGTCTCCGGGCTCTCTGTTCAGGGGACTCGTCTTCTGCTTCATCCACTTCATGTTCTAGTCCATCAGCATCAAGGAGCTGAACCTGCAATTCAAATTATACCAAATATTAGAATCATTTTATATGAACTTGGCCGCATTCAGACGGATGCATTTTAGCACCCAAAAGAAATTACCCCTATGTTCGTATGAATTGAATTTAGATCACCATAGAACCTTATAGTTCACACTCTCAGGTGTGGTATGGGCACTAAACTGAAGCCTTAGGACTCATGAACATGGCCGTTGCCGTATTGCGGCCCACATACAGCAGGTCCGCAATTCACGGGCACCGGCCGTATGCTACCCGCATAACGGATGTGGATCCATTGACTTGAATGGGTCCGCATTCCAAGAGATGCGGTGCGTAACGGAGGCACAAGTCTGTCCGTCTGGGTTTTCTGTCTGTGCCTACGCACCACAAAAAAGTAGTGCGGATTGGCGGGAGCGGATAGCGAACCCCATTCAAGTGAATAAGTCTGCGCTCCGCAAGCGGTGGCCCCATGGCTGGTGCCCATGCAGCACGGGCACGGCCAGCACATGGTCGTATGCATGAGCCCTTATGATGACTGTGTGAAAAAGCCCGGCTAATCTCTCCTTCCTGGGATCTCTCCAAAGTTAACCAGTTATAAACAGGCTTGGTGTTTCGCTCGTTTATCAGCTGATCGGCAGCACATTTACATGGGCAGATTGTCGGGAACGTCCATTAGCAGGAACAGTCGTTCGCGATAATCTAGACGATTATTGGCTCGTGTAATTGCAGCTTAAGGTGCTGGCAGATACCTCTGGTAGCGGCTTATCTCCCCGAGAACAAAAGGATTGGGCATGTTGAAATCCAAGTAATCTCACCCCACCACCTGGCATCAGAGGACTGCTGAGAAGCCTCCTTACAAATGAGATGGGGGGAGTCCCCTAACATTCCTTTAGGGTATGTTCACACATGGCATATGTGCTCATTTCCTGCAGTGGAACGTGGAAAATGAAGATTTTAGCAGATCTCATCCACATGCTGCAGAAAAAAGGGGCAACATATTTTGACCTGTGGGGCAGATTTTAAATCTCCACGGTGAAGGTCACCCTGGTAAAAGCATAGTGTAACATCTGCAGCAAGGGTAGTGACAAACCTGATTCTGATGCAGAATCACTAGAAATTCTGCCCTCTTAATCCAGCATTAAAGGGCATCTGTCAGCAGCTTTGCATCTATGAACTGGCTGACCTGTTACATGTGCGCTCTGGTGCTGAAGTCATCTGTGTTGGTCCCATGTTCATATATGTGTCTGCACTGCTGAGAATTATGGTTTAATATATGCAAATGAGCCTCTAGGAGCAACGGGGGTGTTACCAAATCTCTCCAGTATCCGTTTTCTCTGCAGGGTACCTTCAATACTTTACTATGAAGTACCATCAGCAGAGCTTCTGACTGCAAACCGCAGTGTGTGAATCCATCCTTCTGGTGCATGTCACACTGAAGTCCATGAGATACCATAAAACCCTATTCACACAGAATGCCCTATTTGTGACATTTCCGTGTCAATGTGTTGCATGTCTATCACATGGTCCGTGGTGATGGACCATGTGATCTGACGTCACCACAGGTCCTTTAGTCCACAGCTCATCATTAAAGAAGTGAAGAAGAGACCGGGAACTACGCGATCAAGAGGAGAAGGTGAGTTAATTATTTTATTTTTTTTAACCCTCAATTGATCACCTACTAAGCATTCTGTATTCAGAATGCTATTATTTTCCCTTATAACCATGTTATAAGGGAAAATAATACAATCTACTCTACAACTAACCCAAACCCGAACTTCTGTGAAGAAGTTCGGGTCTGGGTACCACAGTCGGTTTTTTATCACGCGCGTGCAAAACACATTACACACGCCCGATAAAAACTGTACATCGGAACGCAATCGCAGTCAAAACTGACTGCAATTGCGTTCCTACTCGCGCAGGTTTGGCGCAATACACCGGGACGCATCCGGACACGCTCGTGTGAACCCAGCCTAAGGCCTCTTTAACACGCGCGTGACGGATTAGGTCCAGATGTGTTCAGTGAAACTCGCACCATTTTGCAAGCAAATTCAGTCCGTTTTGTCTGCGATTGCGTTCAGTTTTTTCCCCGCGGGTGCAATGCGTTTTGATGCGTTTTTCACGTGCGTGATAAAAAAACTGAAGGTTTACAAACAACATCTCCTAGCAACCATCAGTGAAAAACGCATCGCACCCGCACTTACTTCCGGATGCAATGCGTTTCTCACAGAAGCCCCATTCACTTCTATGGAGCCAGAGCTGCGTGAAAAACGCTGAATATAGAGCATGCTGCAATTTTCACGCAACGCACAAGTGATGCGTGAAAATCACCGCTCATCTGAACAGCCCCATTGAAGTGAATGGGTCCAGATTCAGAGCACGGAATTCTCGTCCATGTGAAAAGGGCATAAGTCTGCAGGTTCCATCAGGCACCGTTGGTAAGGAGAAGTCAATTACCACCCTGTGTGAATGTACTCCGTTTTCTAAGAGTTAGGGCTCATGCACTACTTTTTTGCGGTGCGGACCGTGGACCACACATGCGGTCCGCAGCATGAGCCCTTAGGGTATGTTCACATGGGGCAAATACCTTACGGATGCTGCACCACAGAACTGCAGCTATGAAATCCACAGCGTATTGCAGCAAATACCAGCAAAATGGAAGAGATTTTACCAAGAATCCTCACACTTCATAAAATCCACATGGAAATGAACCTACTGTGCACATTTCAAATCCGCACCGTGGTCATATATGATTTCACCACGTGTAACTGATCGTGGCTGAATTCCACAGCAAATCCGCACCGTGGTAATATAGGATTTCACCACGTGTAACTGATCGTGGCTGAATTCCACAGCAAATCCGCACTGTGGTAATATAGGATTTCACCACGTGTAACTGATCGTGGCTGAATTCCACAGCAAATCCACAAGCTACATGTAGAGTCTGATAAAAATCCACAACAGGTAATCCTCTGTGGAAAATATTTCCATTGGAATTACCCTGGGAATACTGAGGGGCTTCCAGCTCTCTCATGGATGGTCACCCAGCTTTCCTGGTCTCCTGAGGAGAACATATCTCAGTACGGGAACATATAGAGAGGTTATCAGATGATTTACCCATTCAGGAGTCTTATGGCAGCTCCTAGGAGAACTGTGTGGTATACAGCCTGTCACCCAGCTTTCCTGGAGACCTGTGTGGTATACAGCCTGTCACCCAGCTTTCCTGGAGACCTGTGTGGTATACAGCCTGTCACCCAGCTTTCCTGAGGAGAATATATCTCACTACGGGAACATATAGATAACTTATCAGATTATTTAGCCATTCAGGAGTCTTATGGCAGCTCCTAGGAGAACTGTGTGGTATACAGCCTGTCACCCAGCTTTCCTGGAGACCTGTGTGGTATACAGCCTGTCACCCAGCTTTCCTGGAGACCTGTGTGGTATACAGCCTGTCACCCAGCTTTCCTGAGGAGAATATATCTCACTACGGGAACATATAGATAACTTATCAGATTATTTAGCCATTCAGGAGTCTTATGGCAGCTCCTAGGAGAACTGTGTGGTATACAGCCTGTCACCCAGCTTTCCTGGAGACCTGTGTGGTATACAGCCTGTCACCCAGCTTTCCTGGAGACCTGTGTGGTATACAGCCTGTCACCCAGCTTTCCTGAGGAGAATATATCTCACTACGGGAACATATAGATAACTTATCAGATTATTTAGCCATTCAGGAGTCTTAGGAAGCCAGGTGGCAGCTCCTAGGAGACCTGAGTGGTATACAGGCTGTCACCCAGCTTTCCTGGAGACCTGTGTGCTATGCAGGCTGTCACCCAGCTTTCCTGGAGACCTGTGTGGTATAGTGCAGGGACGGAGCACGGTGCAGGAGCTCCGGCCTAATGACGGCAGCAGGTATGCAGCTCCCCGCCGGGTTCATGGCCGTGCTCGAGGCCAACTTGGCAGCAGCAGGCAGACATTACAAACTTTGGCGGCTGAGTGCAGAGCGCATCATGTACCGCCGCAGAGCCGGCCGTGCAGGGACCTGGCAGCACTCGGTGCCCGCAGCCCCATCATGTCCCCAGCTGTGTACAGCAGGAGGATGATGGGCTGATTGTCCTCGAGTGCAGCGCCGCTGCCTGTGCTCCCGCTCTGCCTCCCCCGCACTAACTCCTCTCCCCCCGCCGAGGCTCTCTCACCGGGACACGGGCTCTGATGTCTGCCGGACAGTTGTCACATAAGTACCGTCCGGGCTCCGGTAAAGGCTCCGCCATTTTCCGCTGCCCTGGAGATGACGCACGGCGACATCAGCACGCTGCGACCGATAGACGGCGAGAGAGAGTGGCCAAACCACGAGATGTAGCCGAGAGCTGAGGGGTCCGGGCAGGGTGACAGGGCTGCTCATGGAGCGCTAATCCTATAGAGGAAGTCCTTGCTGCTGCATTCCGGGGATTCACACGGGTTATTACTGCCCTCAGCCATGGACGCGGGAACCGTCCTCCCTGACAGGGCAGTCATGTGCAGGAAACTGGTGGGCACCTCTCATAAAGCTGCCCAAGTAACACTGCCCTACCTGCATGAGCTCCACAAACTGCCAATCATACAGTGCGGTGAGGTGTTGTGCGCCATTTCATTTAACCCCTTCCCGACCAGCTGTGCCCGCCCGATCAGCGCCAGGCTGTTCCTGTCAGGCATCGGTGAAAATACCCTCACTATGCCATGTGTGGAGGGAAAGAGCAGGGGGACCCCATGGCAGGGAAGGCAGCCCGAAACTGATGGCATTTTTCATATGGATGAGGATCCTGATTCGTCTTGCATTGAAATGCCGGATCAGTCTCTCCGGTGTCATCCGGAAAAACGGATCCGGCGTTTATTTATTCACATTTTTTTGCGGTCTGAGCATGCGCAGACCGCAATGCCGGATCTGGCATTAATGTGTGTCCGGATCCGGAATCCCGGCAAGTGTTCCGGAATTTTGGCCGGAGATAAAACGGCAGCATGCTGTGGTATTATCTCCGTCCTGAAAAGTCAAAAAGACTGAACTGAAGACAACCTGATGCATCCTGAACGGAATGCTCTCCATTCAGAATGCATGGGGATAAAACTGATCAGTTCTTTTCCGGTATTGAGCCCCTAGGACGGAACTCAATGCCGGAAAAGAAAAACGCTAGTGTGAAAAACAGTGTAAGGGTACTTTCACACTAGTGTTATTCTTTTCCGGCATAGAGTTCCGTCCTAGGGGCTCAATACCGGAAAAGAACTGATCCCTTTTCCCCCATGCATTCTGAATGGAGAGAAATCCGTTCAGGATGCAATCAGTTCAGTCACTGAACTGTGGTATTATCTCCATCCAAAATTCCAGATCAGTTGCCGGATATGGCATTAATTTACATTGAAATGTATTAGTGCCGGATCCGGCATTAAAAATACTGCAATGCCGGATCCGTCCTTGCGCAGAGTGGTAAAAATGTGAAAAGAATATATAACGGATCCGGAGAGACGGATCTGTTCTTGCAATGCATTTGTAAGACGGCTCCGCATCCGGATCAGTCTACAAATGCTATCCGTTTGCATGCAGATTGCCTGATCCGGCAGGCAGTTCCGGCGACGGAACTGCCTGCCGGATCACTCTGCCACAAGTGTGAAAGTAGCCTAATACACTTACAGCCAATGCATCACAATTCAGTAGTATTGTAATGCATTGTAAACGGGATCAGACCCCCAAAAGTTGAAGTCCCAGAGTGGAACTAAAAATAAAGTGAAAAAAATAAAGTTTTACAAAAAAATTCAAAGTTTAAAGTAAAAGAAAAAAAGTCCTTTTCCAAAAATAAAGTGAAAAAAATTGTAATAAAATAGGGAAAAAAAAGAAAAGGAGACATTAGGTATCGCCGCGTTCGTATTTACCGGATCTATAAAAATGTCACATGACAACCCCTCAGGTGAACAGTCAAAAAATTCAAAACCGTGCTAAAAAAAACTTTTTTTTGTCACCTTACATCACTAAAAATGCAACACCAAGCAATCAAAAAGGCGTATGCCCCCCATAATAGTACCAATCTAGCAGTCACCTCATCCCGCAAAAAATGAGATCCTACCTAAGACAATCGCCCCAAAAAAAACAAAAAACTATGGCTCTCAGACAATGGAGACACTAAAACATGATTTTCAATTTTTTTTATGCTTTTATTATGTAATTGTAAAAATAAAATAAAAAAGTAGACATATTAGGTATCGCCGCGTCTGTAAAAACCTGCTCTATAAAAATATCACATGCCCTAACCCCCTCAGGTGAACACTGTTAAAAAAAAACTGTCAAAAAAGCTATTTTTTGTCACCTTACATCACAAAGTGTAATAGCAAGCGTCATCTCATCCCGCAAATATGATACCCTGCCTAAGGCCTCCTGCACACGACTGTATGGCTTTTTCAGTGTTTTGCGGTCCGTTTTTCACGGATCCGTTGTTCGGTTTTTTGTTTCCATTGTGTTTCCATTTCTGTTACGTTTTTCCGTATGGCATATACAGTATACAGTAATTACATAGATAAAATTGGGCTGGGCATAACATTTTCAATAGATGGTTCCGCAAAAAACGGAACGGAAATGGAAGACATACGGATGCATTTCCGTATGTGTTCCTTTTTTTGTGGACCCATTGACTTGAATGGAGCCACGGAACGTGATTTGCGGGCAATAATAGGACATGTTCTATCTTTAAACGGAACGGGGAAACGGAATGCACACGGAGTACATTCCGTTTTTTTTGCGGAACCATTGAAATGAATGGTTCCGTATACGGAACGCAAAAAACGGCCAGTAAACGGGGGGAAAAAACAGTCGTGTGCAGGAGGGCTAAGACAACCGGCCAAAAAATAAAAAAAAATATGGCTCTCAGACTTTGGAGACACTAAAACATGATTTTATTCTGTTCAAAAATGATTTCACGGTGTTGTCAGGTCCGTGACAACCTGCTCTATAAAAATATCACAAAATGCCAAAACAGCCATTTGTTTCACCTTGCTTCACAAAAAGTTTAATACCAAGGGATCAAAAAGTCTTATGTACCCAAAATGGTACCAAACAAACCGAAAAAATCAAAACCAATGGCGCCCATAAACCAATCCATCAAAATCTGCACTGTAAAAGCCATATGGCGCTCCTTCCGTTCTGAGTCCTGCTGAGTGCCCCCACAGCAGTTCACCACCACATATGGGGTGTTGCTGTATTCAGGATAAAATGGGTAACAAATTATGGGGTGATTTTTCTCCTGTTACCCCTTGTGAAAATAAAAAAATTGGGGCTAAAGCAACATTTTATTGGAAGAAATAAAACTTTTCATTTTCACAGCCAAGTGTTTTCAAATTCCGTAAAACGCTTAGTGGGGTCAAAGTGCTCAGTACCCCCCTTAAGATATTCTTTAAGGGGTGTAGTTTCCGAAATGGGATAACTTTTTGAGGGTTTCCAATGTAGGGGTACGTCAGGGTCTCTTCAAATACAAAATGGTGCCTAAAATCCATTCTAGCAAAATCTGCCTCCAAAATCCATATGGCGCTCCTTTCCTTCTGACCACTGCCACGTGCCCATAGAGCAGTTTATATTTAAACACACAGCCTTATTTGGCTTATAATCACTCTTGTCCTAGACACTAAAACTTAGCCTTTAATCGATTTAGTTAAAATGTACTGACATTGAAAACGTGAGCAAGCTGAAAGGGTTAAAACTATCTGATACCCTATGAGTGCTGTTATACAGGGAAATACCTGCACAGATAAGGGCGGGGGTGCACTACCTGTCCTAATTATTGTGTTAACAGTACATTGTTTCAAACAGTCACCTACTGCTATAAAGTAATACTTGTGAAGCAACACTATCCTCAGTAAGACTGTGTTAGAACCGCTGTAATAGCTTGCACTGATAGGTTTTAGACTCTGTATACCACTATCAGTGCAAGCTATTACAGCGGTTCTAACACAGTCTTAGGGTCCATTCACACGTCCGTTTTTTCTTTCCTGATCTGTTCCGTTTTTTGCGGAACAGATCTGGACCCATTCATTTTCAATGGGTTCTGGAAAAAAACGGACAGCACAATGTGTGCTGTCCGCTTCCGTTGTTCCGTTCCGCATGTCCGTTTAAATATAAAACATGTCCTATTCTTTTCCGCAAAATTCGGATTCTGGTACAATACAAAGTCAATGGATCTGCAAAAAACGGAAGACACTCGGATGTCATTACGTATGTCATCCGTTTTATGCGGATTCCGTTCCTGGAAATTACATTTAAATTTTTATTTTATTTTTTTTTTCAAAGGAATCCAAACAACTTTATTTGCTTATTGAAATTTATACATGTTTCCGTTTTTTGCGGATCCGCAAAAAACGGATGACATACGGAAACATTTTCAGGAACAACGGATCCGCAAAAAACGGACCGAAAATCGGGATATAGAAAAATACTGACGTGTGAATGTAGCCTTACTGAGGATAGTGTTGCTTCACAAGTATTACTTTATAGCAGTAGGTGACTGCAACAATGTACTGTTAATACAATAATTAGGACAGCTAGTGTCCTTTCAGGGGATAGAATGCGGGGTAGTGCACCCCCGCCCTTATCCGTGCAGGTATTTCCCTGTATAACAGCACTCATAGGGTATCAGATAGTTTTAACCCTTTCAGCTTGCTCACGTTTTCAATGTAGGTACATTTTAACTAAATCGATTAAAGGCTAAGTTTTAATGTCTGGGACAAGAGTAATTATAAGCCAAATAAGGCTGTGTGTTTAAATATATTGTAAATCCTTCCCAGGCAGGGTCCCCCTGTGCGCGTTCATAGAGCAGTTTACCACCACATATGGGGTATTTCTGTGAACTGCAGAATCAGAATAATGTATATTGAGGTTTAGTTTGCTGTTGACCCTTGCTGTGTTGCAAGAAAAAAATTGATTTACATGAAAAATCTGCATAAAAAATGAAATTATGAAATTTCGCATCCATTTTCCTTAAATTCCTGTGGAACACCTAAATGGTTAACAAAGTTTGTAACATCAGTTTTGAATAATTTGAGGGGTGTAGTTTCTAAAATGGGGTCATGCATGGGTGGTTTTAGTCCCTCAAAATCACTTTATAACTGAATCGGTGCTTAAAAAAATGGTTTTGAAAATGTTGTTGAAAATTTGAAAAATGGCTTCTAAACTTTAAAGCCTTCTAACGTCCTAAAAAAATAAAATAACATTTACAAAATGATGCCAACATAAAGCAGACATATGGGAATGATGACGTTATTGAGGGGTTACTATCTGTCTTAGTCCTTTTGCACACGTTTCCGTTCCGTTCTTTTGCGTTCCGTATACGGAACCATTCATTTCAATGGATCCGCAAAAAAAACGGAAGGTACTCCGTATGCCTTCCGTTGCCGTATTTCCGTTTAAAGATAGAACATGTCCTATTATTGGCCGCATAACGGACAAGGATAGGACTGTTCTATCAGGGGCCAGCTGTTCCGTTCCGCAAAAAACGGAATGCACACGGACGTCATCCGTATTTTTTGCGGATCCATTTTTTGCGGACCGCAAAATACTGAAAAAGCCATACGGTCGTGTGCAAAGAGGCCTTAAAAGTAGCGACATTCAAATTTAGAAAATTGAGAATTTTTCTAAATTTGGGGGAAATTTGGGTTTTTTTTTTTATAAATAAAGGAAATATACAGTCGTGGCCAAAAGTTTAGAGAATTACATAAATATTGGAAATTGGAAAAGTTGCTGCTTAAGTTTTTATAATAGCAATTTGCATATACTCCAGAATGTTATGAAGAGTGATCAGATGAATTGCATAGTCCTTCTTTGCCATGAAAATTAACTTAATCCCAAAAAAACCTTTCCACTGCATTTCATTGCTGTCATTAAAGGACCTGCTGAGATCATTTCAGTAATCGTCTTGTTAACTCAGGTGAGAATGTTGACGAGCACAAGGCTGGAGATCATTATGTCAGGCTGATTGGGTTAAAATGGAGGGTGATGCTTGAAATCATTGTTCTTCCATTGTTAACCATGGTGACCTGCAAAGAAACGCGTGCAGCCATCATTGCGTTGCATAAAAATGGCTTCACAGGCAAGGATATTGTGGCTACTAAGATTGCACCTCAATCAACAATTTATAGGATCATCAAGAACTTCAAGGAAAGAGGTTCAATTCTTGTTAAGACGGCTTCAGGGCGTCCAAGAAAGTCCAGCAAGTGCCAGGATCGTCTCCTAAAGAGGATTCAGCTGCGGGATCGGAGTGCCACCAGTGCAGAGCTTGCTCAGGAATGCACTGCACGCACATTGAGGCGAAGACTTTTGGAAGATGGCCTGGTGTCAAGAAGGGCAGCAAAGAAACCACTTCTCTCCAAAAAAAACATCAGGGACAGATTGATCTTCTGCAGAAAGTTTGGTGAATGGACTGCTGAGGACTGGGGCAAAGTCACATTCTCCGATGAAGCCTCTTTCCGATTGTTTGGGGCATCTGGAAAAAGGCTTGTCCGGAGAAGTAAAGGTGAGCGCTACCATCAGTCCTGTGTCATGCCAACAGTAAAGCATCCTGAGACCATTCATGTGTGGGGTTGCTTCTTATCCAAGGGAGTGGGCTCACCCACAATTTTGCCCAAAAACACAGCCATGAATAAAGAATGGTACCAAAACATCCTCCAACAGCAACTTCTTCCAACAATCCAACAACAGTTTGGTGAAGAACAATGCATTTTCCAGCACGATGGAGCACCGTGCCATAAGGCAAAAGTGATAACTAAGTGGCTCGGGGACCAAAACGTTGACATTTTGGGTCCATGGCCTGGAAACTCCCCAGATCTTAATCCCATTGAGAACTTGTGGTCAATCCTCAAGAGGCGGGTGGACAAACAAAAACCCACTAATTCTGACAAACTCCAAGAAGTGATTATGAAAGAATGGGTTGCTATCAGTCAGGAATTGGCCCAGAAGTTGATTGAGAGCATGCCCAGTCGAATTGCAGAGGTCCTGAAAAAGAAGGGCCAACACTGCAAATACTGACTCTTTGCATAAATGTCATGTAATTGTCGATAAAAGCCTTTGAAACGTATGAAGTGCGTGTAATTATATTTCACTACATCACAGAAACAACTGAAACAAAGATCTAAAAGCAGTTTAGCAGCGAACTTTGTGAAAACTAATATTTGTGTCATTCTCAAAACTTTTGGCCATGACTGTATATGGACTCAAATGTAGCATTAAAAAGGGAGATATGAGATCTGCACACCCTAGGTAGTGGGTGCTCGTAGAGGACATGAGTCAATTGATTCTTAGGAGAAATTCACGGCACACCATTTTTTCTTCATCAGATAGTGTTTTTAATACATAGTGGTTTTTACATCATTTTTATTTTATTTTTTGTTCCATCCAAAGCAAGTAATAATGCAATACAATTGGCCAAAATGTACAACCCCAACGTTTCGGTCGGCTGTCGACCTTTATCAAGGGATCTGTGGCCTAAGTCATTTCAAGTTGTGCTCTGGAAGAGCGCAACTTGAAATGACTTAGGCCACAGATCCCTTGATAAAGGTCGACAGCCGACCGAAACGTTGGGGTTGTACATTTTGGCCAATTGTATTGCATTATTACTTGCTTCAAATGTAGCATTGTCGTGAAATACAATGTGTCAATGTGCGGTCCGCAAAAAATACGTATGACGTCCGTGTGCATTCCATATTTAGCGGAATGGAACAGCTGGCCCCTGATAGAACAATCCTATCCTTGTCCGTAATGCGGACAATAACAGGACATGTTCTATTTTTTTGCGGAAAGGAAATACGGACATACAGAAACGGAATGCACACGGAGTACCTTCCGTTTTTTTTGTGGACCCATTAAAATGAATGATTTCGAATATGGTCCACAAAAAAAACGTAACGGACACGGAAAGAATATACGTTCGTGTGCATGAGGCCTTATCAGTAGGAAAATGCTGGGCTCCATGACAGACAACCGACTGGGGGTTATTCAGGAAAATATATTTATGACTTAGGGCTCATGCACACGACCATATTTTCTTTCCATGTCCGTTCCGTTTTTTTTGCAGACCGTATGCGGAACCATTCATTTTAATGGGTCCGCAAAAAAACCTGAAGTTACTCCGTGTGCATTCCGTTTCCGTATGTCCGTTCCGCAAAAACATCGAACATTTCCTATTATTGTCCGCATTACGGACAAGGATAGTACTGTTCTATCAGAGGCCAGCTGTTTCGTTCTGCAAAATACAGAATGCACACGGACGTCATACTTATATTTTGCAGATCCGTTTTTTGCGGACCGCAAAATACATACGGTCATGTGCATGAGCCCTTATCCTCAGATAGGTCATCAATATCAGATCTGCAATATTCTAGGATAGTGACATCACCATACACCAGTCACATGGCCAAGTTGCCGCTTAGCCCCATGCAAGTCAATGGTGCTGGGCTGCAATACCAAGCACTGCCACTATGTGATGTATGGTGATGTCCTTGGAAAGCTGCCGGGAGCCTGCATCTTTCATCAAAGCACTGATGAGCGAGGATGCCGGGACTGGGACCCTCACTGATGGGATAATGATGACCTATCCTGAACATAAGTCATTATTCCAGGATAACCCCTTTAACGCAAAATACTGCACATGTACGGCATTTGTGTGCAGGGGAAATATGAGGTGGGTTTACAAGCTGCTCCTGCTCTGTATGTGGCGGGTGACGGCTGTGTAATACAGACGACACAAAGCCACAATGACCAGGATCAGAGACCTCAGATGCTGCATCAATAGCAACAGTGGCATCCAAGCAGTTAAGCAGAGGAAGGGGGCTCGTCTCTGGTCTCTGTTCAACAGAATAATGTCCTCGAGCTCATGCACGTGACCATGGTTTTGGCCCTTTCATTTCAATGGGGCCACAAAAGATGCAGACAGCACACTGTGCTTTTCACATCCATATGTCCATTCCGCAGCCCCGCAGAAAAAATAGAACATGTCCTATTGGCCGTTTTGCAGACAAGGATAGGAATGTTATATAGATGGCAGGATGCACCGCACATGGCCGGTATCTAATGTTTTTTGGATCTCCAATTTGCGCACCACAAAAACCGCTATGGCCTTGTGCATGAGGCCTTATTCACACAGTCAGTTTTGGTCAGCTAGGTGCAGATCTTTCCATTATATCTTATGTTTGTGGAGGTTCCAATCCTGGTTTTGGCTCACAAACACTGATGTGTGAATAAAAGCATATGCCGTTGGAAGATCACATATTCAAGTAAAAAAAAAGTTTTTAAAATATCAAATTCAAATCACCCATTTTACTTATAGATATAAAAATGTCAGCTTTATTAAAATCTAAATATATATCTCTAAAATTTTTATATTTTTCCTGCATGGTGACTTTTTGGTCACTATGCCTCACTAAAAATTAAAGGGAATGTGTCAGTGATGACATCACTGGACGGAGTGTATGTGTTTAAATCCTGTCTTGTTCACTAATGAAGTATTGCAGTTTTAAAAAAGGCTCAGGCTTGAGCCAAAACTAGTCATTGATGATGCTATTATGCCTTGAATAAAAGTCTCTTCATATAATCAAGAAAGGGAGTGCCGGTCCTCCTTCGCTATATACTAGTAGGTTGCCTTCCCTGGACGCGTGCACCACGTGCAAACCGCAGTGCCGACCCATCTTCTTCAAATACTATAGAAAAAGGATTCGTACCCCATTGACTTTCAATGGTGTTCATGACGTCATAGCTATATAAGACATAATACAACCGCATCTGTTCATGACAGATACATGCAGTTGTATTATTGTAACCGTCCATGACAGATCCGCAAAAAACGCTAGTGTGAAAGTAACCTTAGATGAATGGAAAATTTAAAAAGTTATGGCTCTTTGAAGACTGGGAGAAAAAAAAATTGTACCAGTCCTTAACCCCTTCACGAATTTTAATAAAGTTTTTACTTAAAGGGGTGGTCCGAGTTATTTTTTTGTTCTTTCTATGTTCCTAACTAAGCAAATGTAACAGCTTTCCAATTAACTCACTTTATCTCCGGTGGCTGGTTTCTCAGATTTCACTGAGGGTCACATGACCTGTGATGTCAGCTTCTCTCCCTGCTCTGATAAAGTTTGTTTACAAGCCTGTAAACGAGACGTCACTGTGCTGGCCACGCCCCCCTTCACTGCCGTCTACTCTCTGCTAGGATTCTTAACCCCTTCAGCTGCACAGCTCTGCAGGCAGTGAGGAGACAATGCTTGGCAGTGGAGTTGACATACTAGAGAGAGCATTGCACAAGAAGGTAGGGGGAAGATCCTGTGTGTATTAGCAGTGTCATTATACAGCTGGGACCTGTAGTCCTACACATACAACATGCTGCAGAGTCTCCCAGCAGGCAGACATGTCACTCAGGGCAGCTCTTGTATTCACTCCCTTAGCAGTGTCATTATACAGCTAGGACTTGTAGTCCTACACGTACAACATGCTGCTGATTCTCCCAGCAGGCAGACATGTCACTCAGGGCAGCTCTTGTAGCCACTCCCTTAGCAGAGCAGGGGGAGGGGCAGAGATTGTTTTTATTGCATGTAAACAAAGGGCCAGAAAAGAACCAGGGAAATGAGGAAATATATATATATATATATTTGCATAAAACTTGCTTAGCTCAGTTATATATCAGATTTTCAGTGCTATATATTTTTTTTTTCATAACTCGGACAACCCCTTTAAGATTCCCTATATGTCTACTTTATGTTGGCATTTTTTGAAAATTACATTTTATTTTTTAGGACTTTAGAAGGCTTGGAATTTAAGAAGCAATTTCTAAAATTTTCTCAGGAATAAAGCTGACAAGCTACTCCCTTTTTGTTACAGAGCAAATAAACTTTCATTTAGGACCACCCTTTTTGTCTACCTCATATTGCCTATATAAGTGCATGTGACTTGAATAAAGGATGGCATATTTCCCATGATACCAGCCTGTATTGGTCTCATTGAGAAAGCTGTATGAGCTCATACTTATAATCTTAATTAATTTGGCGCCACACAAAGAAGAAGGGAATCGCATAAATTGCGATAACAGGGACAGACAGCTTGCATAATTTCCGATTCAAACGCCAGGAGAGGACTTGCGCAAAACCATCAGACGAGGTCACCAGCTGCAGCAAAGGTTAAAAGCTTTAATTCTTTCAAAACCTCTGAGTCTTTTGCCCAAGTAGATTCTCAAGAGTTGAATTGGTGTTATCGCGATAGAAGGGTTCAAATTATAGCTGATCTGTCCTTTAGAAAGGAAGAACCCGTTTAAATATTCCTTCTTTGTCTGGTAGGACATGCTGGAACTAAGCGGATAGACAGTTGCATATCCTGTGACATAGAATTGGATCCCAGCCAGACTCTGACTAGAGTTTTTGGAAAAAGAAAGGATCGAGTTCCTCTATTCGGAAGAATCTAGATTATATACAGGGTGGGCCATTTATATGGATACACCTTAATAAAATGGGAATGGTTGGTGATATTAACTTCCTGTTTGTGGCACATTAGTATATGTGAGGGGGGAAACTTTTCAAGATGGGTGGTGACCATGGTGGCCATTTTGAATCCAACTTTTGTTTTTTCAATAGGAAGAGGGTCATGTGACACATCAAACTCATTGGGAATTTCACAAGAAAAACAATGGTGTGCTTGGTTTTAACGTAACTTTATTCTTTCATGAGTTATTTACAAGTTTCTGACCACTTATAAAATGTGTTCAATGTGCTGCCCATTGTGTTGGATTGTCAATGCAACCCTCTTCTCCCACTCTTCACACACTGATAGCAACACCGCAGGAGAAATGCTAGCACAGGCTTCCAGTATCCGTAGTTTCAGGTGCTGCACATCTCGTATCTTCACAGCGTAGACAATTGCCTTCAGATGACCCCAAAGATAAAAGTCTAAGGGGGTCAGATCGGGAGACCTTGGGGGCCATTCAACTGGCCCACGACGACCAATCCACTTTCCAGGAAACTGTTCATCTAGGAATGCTCAGACCTGACACCCATAATGTGGTGGTGCACCATCTTGCTGGAAAAACTCAGGGAACGTGCCAGCTTCAGTGCATAAAGAGGGAAACACATCATCATGTAGCAATTTTGCATATCCAGTGGCCTTGAGGTTTCCATTGATGAAGAATGGCCCCACTATCTTTGTACCCCATATACCACACCATACCATCAATTTTTTTGTTCCAACAGTCTTGGAGGGATCTATCCAATGTGGGTTAGTGTCAGACCAATAGCGGTGGTTTTGTTTGTTAACTTCACCATTCACATAAAAGTTTGCCTCATCACTGAACAAAATCTTCTGCGTAAACTGAGGGGCCTGTTACAATTTTTGTTTTGCCCATTCTGAAAATTCAGTGCGCCGATCTGGGTCATCCTCGTTGAGATGCTGCAGTAGCTGGAGTTTGTAAGGGTGCCATTTGTGAATAGCTAATATCCGCCGAAGGGATGTTCGACTAATGCCATTCTCCAGTGACGTGCGGCGAGTGCTATTCTGTGGTCTCTTGCTGAATGAAGCTAGGACAGCCACTGATGTTTCTTCATTAGAGACAGATTTCATGCATCCACATTTTGGCAAATCCAACACTGAACCAGTTTCACAAAACTTAGCAAGCAGTTTGCTAACTGTAGCATGGGAGATGGGTGGTCCCGTAGGGTGTCTTGCATTGAAATCTGCTGCAATGACCCGGTTACTGAGTTCACCAGACATCAACACAATTTCTATCCGCTCCTCACGTGTTAACCTCGGCGATATGTCAATGGCTGTAAACAAAGAGAAACTTGTAAATAACTCATGAAAGAATAAAGTTACGTTAAAACCAAGCACAGAAATTCCCAATAAGTTTGATGTGTCACATGACCCTCTTCCTATTGAAAAAACAAAAGTTGGATTCAAAATGGCCGACTTCAAAATGGCCACCATGGTCACCACCCATCTTGAAAAGTTTTTCCCCTCTTATATACTAATGTGCCACAAACAGGAAGTTAATATCACCAACCATTCCCATTTTATTAAGGTGTATCCATATAAATGGCCCACCCTGTAGTTTTGAGTTCCCCTAATTTTTTTTTCTGTTGTTTTAGTTGTTTTTTTTGTGTGAATTTTGTCAGTAGCCATAGCCCCCATCATGTGCCAGTAGCCTGAGCCCCCCATCAACATGTGCCAGTAGCCATAGGCCCCCCTATCGTGTGCCAGTAGCCAGAGGCCCCCCTGATCATGTGCCCGTAGCCTGAGCCCCCCATCAACATGTGCCAGTAGCCATAGGCCCCCCTATCATGTGCCAGTAGCCATAGGCCCTCCCGATCATGTGCCAGTAGCCTGAGCCCCCCATCAACATGTGCCAGTAGCCATAGGGCCCCCCTATCATGTGCCAGTAGCCATAGGGACCCCCTATCATGTCCCAGTAGTCATAGGCCCCCCGATCATGTGCCAGTAGCCTGAGCCCCCATGAACATGTGCCAGTAGCCTGATCCCCCCATCATGTGCCAGTAGCCACCAGTATTGTACACAAAAAAAAACTGAAAAAACACTTATACTTACCTCCTTGGCAGCGATGAGATGCAGGCCTCTTCCGGCCTGTGTACCGCACTGTACGGCTCAGGCGGCCTCTGATAGGCTGCAGGCACTAGGCCGGCAGCCTATCAGAGGAAGGGGCACACCTCTCCCTCCCCTGCCCTGCTGCGCCTGCACAGCCATCTGTATCGCTGTCCTGAGGACGGTGATACAGATGACTATGGAGATGAGCACTTCCACAATGGAAGCAGTCATCTCCGTGTGACACTGACTGTCCTGCCTGCCTATAGTTAGTTGCGGGCCGGCGCGGGGGGGCCCCTAAGGACTTGGGGGCCCAGGGGCAATTGCCCCCCTTGCCTCTATGGAAGCACCGGGCCTGGCTCACGGAATGGGGGAGAAAACAATTAGGTGATCAGTCTGTTACATTGTCTGATATGCATCAAGATAGAAATGAGAGTGTGGAGAAATTTTACACTAGACTCCAGCAAAGATGGGTGGATTTGGGCTTTGAGTACACCTCAGATATGCATGGGAGAATTTTGAGTGCAGCTTTTGTGGATGGTCTTAGGGAAAGTGTGGATGGTCTTAGGGAAAGCATTCGCAAGGGTCTGGTATCGGCTAGGCCTGAATGGAGAAGTATACAGCCCTCCATTTTGTTAATCAATGGGGAAGGGGGGGGGGGGGGGGAGCCCATCCCCTGTTTGATTGACACTGGAGCAGCCAAAACAGTTATCCGCAGCAAACATGTAAAAAGATCCCTCATGTCTAAGGATAGTATTCCATGTGTAGGAGTAGATGGTAATGAGGTTCCTACTCCTCTCACAAAGCCAATACAAATTGCATTTGCCCCAAACCAACAAATGCTAAGTCGTTTCTTAGTCAGAGACACTGCCCCTGTTAATTTGCTAGGAGCAGATTTGTTGCAGGCAATATATGCGCAGATAACATATCTTCCTGATTGTACTGTGAACTTACAAGGTAAACTAGGCAAAGAGGATATATGTCTCTTGGCAGCCTGTGATTATAATCCATTCCATAATACGTGTCTACACTCTCTGAAGAGGGCGTGTCCCTTCTGCTTCAACAAGTACCTGCACATCTGTAGGCCTCCGGACCCACGGATGTTGGCCGTTTATCTGTCCCTCCAATGATGATAGAACTTAAACCTCGAAAGGCGCAGTATCCCCTCAGTATACAACAAACGGATGCCATCACCAAAATAGTACGTGATTTAGTTGATAATGGGGTACTAATTGAAATCACCTCTCTATGTAACACTCCCTTGTACCTGTGGCGAAAGCCACTTCGCCACAGTGTTTTGGAGGGGGCTGTTTGCCCGCCTCCTGCCCCAGGATTATGGCCCTTTAAGATACTTTTACTAACTTTTAAAACCCTGAACCTATTCAAGTGAATTTTGGATAGGTTTGTCCCCAAGTTATACTGGTTAAATTGATAAGAGTTATATGTATGTACAATGTAAACTCACAAAGTTGTAACAATTTATAAGAAGTGTAACTTTTCAGCTTAGGAGATAGTTGTGTAGATACAGAAATTGACTCAATTATCTCCTAGACAGAGGGGAGGAATATGCTGGGTGTGTTTCTATTGTCCCATTGTGCCATTGTGTCCGATTTGCTGCTGTACTTACATTGTATGTGTTGTAATATATTGATTGGTTGTATTTCAAAACCCTGTGGGCAGTACTATGTTTGTGGATTGTGAATAAAAGAGGCTGTATGCCCCAGGACAGTCAGTTCTGCTTGACCTCAAAACGAAGTGTCGTCTCGTTCTTGGGTGAATTGGATTGTATGCTGATTGCCAGGAGTGTAAGCCGATTGTACGCTTTTCCTGTTCCGCGGTTTCCAGTGTTCGTGTAGTTTGCAATTCGGCAGACTGGTGCTTGCAGTAGCTGCCTGGGCATTGAAAGGAAGATATCGTCTGAACGGAGTTGTGTGCTGAATGGTCCGTTACAATTGGTGGCAAGCAACGGGATCATTCTCACGGCCCAGAAGGACAGCTACAAGGCAACACCAGTTCCTGGATTACAAACTGAGGGCAACGCTAGTACCCGTACAGCGTCCCTATCTACAAAGGAACCAAAATCAGCAGAGCAAGCATGGAGCCCTGCTACACTCAGGAGGAGTTTGATAGAGAGGTTAATGGAGTGCTGTCTCTCTTGGGACCCAACCCTGCGGAAAACCTCGTACTGATCGTGAAGTGGAGCATCAGAGAGTACCTGCAGGCCATGGCAGCGGTAGACAGGGGGGAGATACCCCAGCAGCTGAGCAAGTTCCCGGGAGCTGAAGGTGCCGTCCCTGCTCCCCAGCGGCAGTGTGAGTTACAGGGAGATGAAGGTGCCGTCCTTCCTCCCCAACAGCCGAGTATTGTATTGGGAGCAGAGACAACCGGTCTCTCTATCCAGCGGCATTGTGTACCCTTAGGAGAGGAGACAGTTGGTCCCTCTCCACAGCAGCCAAGTGATCCACAGGGAGCTGAAGGTGCTGTCCTCCCTCCCCAGCGGCAGTGTGTCCTGCAGGGAGCAGAGATAGTTGGTCTCTCTCCCCAGCAGCCAAGTGAGTCCCAGGGAGCTGAAGGTACCGTCCTTGCTCCCCAGCGGCAGTGAGTTACAGGGAGCTGAAGGTGCCTTCCTTTCTCCCCAGCGCCAGTGGGTATTCATGGGAGAAGAGACAGTCGGTCCTCTCCCCCAACAGGAACCAGAAGTACCGGAGGTCACGGACCTCATAGACTGGTCCTGGGAGGACTCCCAGCAGGCAGGGGGAGATGGGACCGAAGTCTCTCTACCGGCCCTACAGGGATGCTGGGCAGTTGGCCCAGATCTCCAGTGGCAGTGTGAGTACCAGGAGGAGGAGGTAAGCGATCCCTACCCTCCACAGCTAACCTCTACCGAGATACTGAGGTCAGTAGAGGAGCCGTTAGCTTCCCCTGTTCCCCTCCCAGCAGAAGAGCTGGCATCTGGGCAGAGTGCCGCTGGCCTCTGCCCTAACTTTCCCTTTGTCACCGGGCAGGACTATACCCCGGTTGCTCCAGCGGAAGAGCTGGCAACTGGGCAGAGCACAGTTGGCCTCTGCCCTCCTTTGTCCCCTTGTCCCAGGCTTGTCTATCTGCAGTTCCCCCCCAGCTGAAGCGCTGGCACCAGAGCAGAGTACCGCCGGTCTCTGCTCACTCAGCGACCCACATAGCCAAGAGACCAGTGCCCAACACAGCCATGTTGAAGCCATGGGACCGAAACAAGCTACAAAATTCCCCAGGTGCAGTAACCAAGTGTTGAGGGGGGGGGACTGCACTGCAGATTGTATATTATTGTGGGGGGGCTGCCTTGTTGATTGTAATTTACTGTGGGTGGGTGACTCGACTAACTCAGGCACTGACTGACAGAAGGTCAACTACCTGGTTAGTCTCCCCCCAAATGGGAATATATGTGGCGAAAGCCACTTCGCCACAGTGTTTTGGAGGGGGCTGTTTGCCCGCCTCCTGCCCCAGGATTACGGCCCTTTAAGATACTTTTACTAACTTTTAAACCCCTGAACCTATTCAAGTGAATTTTGGATAGGTTTGTCCCCAAGTTATACTGGTTAAATTGATATGAGTTATATGTATATACAATGTAAACTCACAAAGTTGTAACAATTTATAAGAAGTGTAACTTTTCAGCTTAGGAGATAGTTGTGTAGATACAGAAATTGACTCAATTATCTCCTAGACAGAGGGGAGGAATATGCTGGGTGTGTTTCTATTGTGCCATTGTCCCATTGTGTCCGATTTGCTGCTGTACTTACATTGTATGTGTTGTAATATATTGATTGGTTGTATTTCAAAACCCTGTGGGCAGTACTATGTTTGTGGATTGTGAATAAAACAGGCTGTATGCCCCAGGACAGTCAGTTCTGCTTGACCTCAAAACGAAGTGTCGTCTCGTTCTTGGGTGAATTGGATTGTATGCTGATTGCCAGGAGTGTAAGCCGATTGTACGCTTTTCCTGTTCCGCGGTTTCCAGTGTTCGTGTAGTTTACAGTTCGGCAGACTGGTGCTTGCAGTAGCTGCCTGTGCATTGAAAGGAAGATATCGTCTGAACGATAGTTGTGTGCTGAACGGTCCGTTACAGTACCCCATTAAGAAAAGGGGGGAAAAAGGTCAGCCAGTGCAGTATAGAATGGTACATGATCTTAGGGCTGTTAATGAGGCTACAGTTTTTAATACCCCTGTGGTACCAAACCCACATACATTGTTGGCACAGATTCCCCATAGTGCTCCCCATTTCACTGTGGTGGATCTTGCAAATGCATTTTTCTCAGTTCCGTTACATCCAGATTGCAGATATCTTTTTGCTTTCACTCATGACAGGAAGCAATACACCTGGACGGTCTTACCACAAGGTGCACATAATTCCCCCAGTATGTACAGTATTGCCTTAGCCCAGGTTTTAGCGGATTGGCCCATTCCATCTGGCAAAGTAATACGCCACTGGACGCTGTTGGCCAGCCTTACCTTAGGTGAGAACAGAGGAAGCGTGGCCAAGACATTCAGTGCAATAAAGTCTGAAATCTTTATTGTAGTCTGTCAGACCCAATGCTGGTGTGGAACTGATGACTAGTTTTAATGTATGAAAGTTCTCCACAGCCTCATCTGTCAATAAAAAAATAAGAGAGGTGAGACAATCATCTAAGGGTTGCAGAAGAGCAGAGGCATTCCTGATCCAAGGCCTACAGTATAAGACTAGACCCAGATAAATTCTCAGAGCCCCCACAGTAGTAGGCAGAGGAATTTGTTGGATTGCAGTTATATGGTCTGGGGTGAGATGTCTAATCCTAGTAGATATACAGTGCCCTAGAAAGGTGACCATGGTACAACAAAATTGAAGCTTCTTGCGGGAAGCTTTACAGCCATTTGCAGCCAGAAAGGTGAGAAGAGACACCGAGGCTTGTTTACACACCTCCTCTCCTGGGAAGCAAAGAAGTAAGCCATCTATATATTGAAGTAAGACAACTCCTTCAAAAACGCTCATATACACAGACACATTGAAATGAATAGGTCAGGATTAAGTGCGGGTGCTATGCGTTCATGTCACGCATTGCGCCCATGCGGAAAACTCGCTTGTGTGAAAGGGGCCTTAGGCTGAGTGACAACTGCATACCCAGTATAAAACCTGCACGGAATTCTCACCCGTGTGAAAGGGGCCTTAATGTTCATTCTATATTGTACAGGGGGAAAGGCACAGTCAGATCAAATCCCAGATACCCTATTTAGAGCAATACTAATACATAAGAATCAGAGTGTAATTGCATTTGTACCTCCTACATCTTCACCAACGATTGACAAAATGGCCTTAGAGACAGGGTTTTCAAATACAAATGTATGGATAGAATAGATCCGCTATACGGTTCTTTGTGGCTGCCTCCTTAGTCGTGCACTCCTGACCAGCTCATCTGCCCCATTGGCTGATTTTAATTAGTGTTAGTATATAGCTTGGCCTGCTCCCCCTCACTCACTGAAGCCATCTGGCACCAGGAGAGAGATAGTGTGTGGACTCTCATTGCAGTCTTTGGTGACCTTTTGGCGCCAGGGGTGATGTGGAGTGGGCCCGGCATGCATGCTGGTAACTGCTTTCCGTGGATATAATGGAGGCCATTTTGGCACCAAAAATGACAGAAATTCAGGCGGATCCAGCATGTAAGTGGAACCTGCACTTTCTGAATTATATGGTAGCCGTCATGGCACATAACAGGTAAAATTTAGTGTTAGGAACCCGTCTTACAGAGATCGCCTTGACCTGCAGCAGACGGGCTCAAATAATTTTGTACAAAACGATTTGCCAAGCATCTCTAACTTATTAGTATAGCATTTGCAATTATGATGCAATTTTGTACATTATTTGGTTTGCAGTGAGCTGTTGCATTGCATGTTTTGTTTAACAGTCTTGTTCTCAGCCATAGCAACGTGCCCTTGCGCTTTGGGATGTGCTGACTGACCCCCTTTTTCCCAGAAGCAAGGTACGGTACCTTTCCCTTTGAATGAGGTTACCGGTTTCAGGTGCATCCTTAAAATGTATACTGAAACTATTCCCAGTAATGACACCTCCCGCTGCAGAACATTAGAATTACTTTATCCTATTGTTCATGATAAAGACCATATGGGTTTTGGTATAACGCCATACCCTGGACCTTATACCTGTTTTAATCGCAATGGTACAGGCAAAGACATTGGTGTTTTCCCTCCAGGATATTGTTCCTATAACATCTAGCTAAATGAGACAAGTAGTGACTCTGACGCTTACTCTGACAAATGGTTTGTCCACCAAGATTATCAAGATTCGGATATCTGGTGGTTGTATGGAGACCTAAAACTCCAACCCAGGATACGAATCGAATGTATTGGCCAATGTACCCCGATTAAGGTGCTGATGCTATTTGTTCTATTTTCGACTCTTGAGTGGGATCAAGTCAGTAAGCAAACCAATGTCCGGTCACGGCTAAGGAGGTCACTCCCTACATCTTTTGAATTCAAGGCTAGAAACCAGAAGCCGGAAGAAGCCTTTACAGGCAAAATGGCGTTGGGCGGGGTGTGACCGAGGGGGCGACACGCAGCATCTGGTAATACACTTTTATTCTTTTTTGTCAGTTTACTTTTGGCTGCCAGCTTGTGGATCCTTGTACCTAGTTTCTTTGAAACAGGTTTATTTAATACTCGTTTTTTTTGCCTCTTGCTGGCAGTCTCGTTTATTATTATTATCACTAGAATTATTCTCACTTTATTTTTAGCCAGAATCTTTGCTGTGGCCGACCCCTCGGCCCATCAGTCCTTTACTGTCTGTTCTTATGTGCTGCTTACTCCAGTATTTAATTATGCTGCTCTATATGTATGATATCATTCTTTAATAAAAATTTTGCTTAGATATTTGTCCTGTGTACCACAGTCTGCTGTTGCAGATATTGTTTATGATATCATCTTTAATAAATTACTAAGTTTGTAAAATACCTACAGTACAGACCAAAAGTTTGGACACACCTTCTCATTCAAATAGTTTTCTTTATTTTCATGACTATGAAGGCATCAAAACTATGAATTAACACATGTGGAATTATATACATAACAAACAAGTGTGAAACAACTGAAAATATGTCATATTCTAGGTTCTTCAAAGTAGCCACCTTTTGCTTTGATTACTGCTTTGCACACTCTTGGCATTCTCTTCATGAGCTTCAAGAGGTAGTCCCCTGAAATGTTCTTCCAACAGTCTTGAAGGAGTTCCCAGAGATGCTTAGCACTTGTTGGCCCTTTTGCCTTCACTCTGCGGTCCAGCTCACCCCAAACCATCTCGATTGGGTTCAGGTCCGGCGACTGTGGAGGCCAGGTCATCTGGCGCAGCACCCCATCACTCTCCTTCATGGTGAAATAGCCCTTACTTTCAAAGTTTTCCCAATTTTTCGGCTGACTGACTGACCTTCATTTCTTAAAGTAATGATGGCCACTCGTTTTTCTTTACTTAGCTGCTTTTTTCTTGCCATAATACAAATTCTAACAGTCTATTCAGTAGGACTATCAGCTGTGTATGCACCTGACTTCTCCTCAACGCAACTGATGGTCCCAACCCCATTTATAAGGCAAGAAATCCCACTTATTAAACCTGACAGGGCACACCTGTGAAGTGAAAACGATTTCAGGGGACTACTTCTTGAAGCTCATCAAGAGAATGCCAAGAGTGTGCAAAGCAGTAATCAAAGCAAAAGGTGGCTACTTTGAAGAACCTAGAATATGACATATTTTCAGTTGTTTCACACTTGTTTGTTTAGTATATAATTCCACATGTGTTAATTCATAGTTTTGATGCCTTCAGTGTGAATCTACAATTTTCATAGTCATGAAAATAAAGAAAACTCTTTGAATGAGAAGGTGTGTCCAAACTTTTGGTCTGTACTGTGTGTGGAGGTGTCCAATGTTTGTTTGGTTTAGTGACTATTTATTTTGTCCTCCCTACTTTATTAAACATGTATATAATTGCCCGGTCTTTCTAATAGGTGTGTTGTTGGATTAACTATTTGTATTATAATCAACAGAGATTTGTGAATTATACCCGAGACGCGGTGAAAGGAATAGCAGAACAACTGAGCTCTTCATCGGTGATGGCGTTACAGAATCGACTAGCCCTCGACATGATCCTGGCGGAAAAAAGGAGGCATCTGCAAGAGGATTAGAAGTTCCTGCTGCACCTTTATTCCGAACAACACTGCCCCTGATGGAAGCATCACAAAGGCTTTGAAAGGACTGACGGCTTTATCAAACGAACCGACGGAAAACTCTGGAATCAATAACCCGTTTACTTCATGGCTAGAAAAGTGTAAAATCACTTTTTACCAAATTGAAAAGCCATAACTTTTTTATTTTTCTGTCAATGTAGCTGTGTGAGAGCTTGTTTTTTTGCAGGACGGGCTGTCATTTTTACTGGTACAATTTTGGGGTGTTTGAGCGCTTTTTATTCCATTTTTTAGGAAGTGAAGCAGGCAAAAATTGCATTTCTGTCAAGTGTTTTTAATTTTTATGGGGTTCTCCATGCGCTATATTTGATAAGATAATTTTATTCTGTGGGTAGATGCAGTTATGGCGCCACATTAAGTTTGTATTTTTTTTATGTTCTATCCCTTTTAGATCATAAAATCGCTTTTTATTCAACTTTTTATTTTATTTTTAGGGCTTATTTTTTGCAGGTTCGTCTGTAGTTTTTATTGGCATAATTTTTGGGATACATGTGACTTTTTGATGAGTTTTTATTCATTTTTTTTAAGGTGAGGCAAAAAAAACCAACAATTCAGCCATTGTTTTTTCTTTTTTTACAGCGTTTACCACGCGGGATTAGTACCATGATCATTTTATAGATCAGGCCATTTACAGACACGGCGATAACAATTATGTCTAGTTTATTTTATTTTTTAATCTCTTATAAATGAGCGGATATAGGAAAGGTAATTTATTAAATTTTTAAGTTACATTTTTCTTTTTTACTTTCACACTTTTTTTTTATTTTGAAGATCCAGTGGGGCTGATGGCTGTACTAGTATAATACTATCAGTTTTTCAAGGCGTCCTATTGCCATGGCAACCATCGGGCCGCTGCTAGAGCAGCGCGGCAGCCCGATGGTTGAGTGAGGGAGCCCCCTCCCTCTATTAACCCCATGGATGCCGCTGACCACGGCATCTAAGGGGTTACAGCAGAGTGTCAGCATAAAGCTTACACTTGCTGCTGATGGCGGTGGTTCAGGAACAGAGCTGCCGCCATCAGATACAGCAGTGGGACACACCAAACATAGAATGTGTCGGCAGATAAGAACCATTTGGCCCATCTAGTCTGCCCAGTATACTGAATACTATGAATAGCCCCTGGCCCTATCTTATATGAAGGATGGCCTTATGCCTATCCCATGCATGCATAAACTCCTTCACTGTATTTGCAGCTACCACTTCTGCAGGAAGGCTATTCCATGCATCCATTACTCTCTCAGTAAAGTAATACTTCCTGATATTACTTTTAAACCTTTGCCCCTCTAATTTAAAACTATGTCCTCTTGTAGCAGTTTTTCTTCTTTTAAATATTCTCTCCTCTTTTACCTTGTTGATTCCCTTTATGTATTTAAAAGTTTCTATCATATCCCCTCTGTCTCGTCTTTCTTCCAAGCTATACATGTTAAGGTCCTTTAATCTTTCCTGGTAAGTTTTATCCTGCAATCCATGTATTAGTTTAGTAGCTCTTCTCTGAACTCTCCAAAGTATTAATATCCTTCTGGAGATATCGTCTCCAGTACTGCGCACAATACTCCAAATTAGGTCTCACTAGTGCTCTGTAGAGCGGCATGAGCACCTCCCTCTTTCTACTGGTAATGCCTCTCCCTATACACCCAAGCATTCTGCTAGCATTTCCTGCTGCTCTATGACATTATCTGCCTACCTTTAAGTCTTCTGAAATAATGACCCCTAAATCCCTTTCCTCAGATACTGAGGTTAGGACTGTATCACTGATTTTATATTCTGCTCTTGGGTTTTTACACCCCAGGTGCATTATCTTGCACTTATCAACTATAAATTTTAGTTGCCAGATTTTTGACCATTCCTCTAGTTTTTCTAAATCCTTTTCCATTTGGTGTATCTCTCCAGGAACATCAACCCTGTTACAAATCTTTGTGTCTTCAGCAAAAAGACACACCTTACCATCAAGGCCTTCTGCAATTTCGCTGATAAAGATATTAAACAATATGAGTCCCAGAACAGATCCCTGAGGTACCCCACTGGTAACAAGACCATGGTCTGAATATACTCCATTGACTACAACCCTCTGTTGTCTGTCCCTCAGCCACTGCCTAATCCATTCAACAATATGGGAGTCCAAGCCCAAAGACTCTAATTTATTGATAAGCCTTCTATGTGGGACAGTATCAAAAGCCTTGCTAAAGTCTAGATAAGCGATGTCGACTGCACCTCCGCCATCTATTATTTTAGTCACCCAATCAAAAAAAATCAATAAGATTAGTTTGACATGATCTCCCTGAGGTAAACCCATGCTGTTTTTCATCTTTCAATCCATGGGATTTTAGATGTTCCACAGTCCTCTCCTTAAGTATGATTTCCATTAATTTCCCCACTATTGATGTCAGGCTTACTGGCCTATAGTTGCCCGATTCCTCCCTACTACCCTTCTTGTGAATGGGCACAACATTTGCTAATTTCCGATCTTCTGGGACGGCTCCTGTTACCAGTGATTGGTTAAATAAATCTGTTAATGGTTTTGCTAGTTCACCTCTGAGCTTTTTTAATAGCTTTGGGTGTATCCCATCAGGCCCCTGTGACTTATTTGTATTAGTAACATAGTAACATAGTACATAAGGCCGAAAAAAGACATTTGTCCATCCAGTTCGGCCTGTTATCCTGCAAGTTGATCCAGAGGAAGGCGAAAAAAAAAAAAAAAAACCCTGTGAGGTAGAAGCCAATTTTCTCCACTTTAGGGGAATAAAAAATTCCTTCCCGACTCCAATCATGCAATCAGAATAACTCCCTGGATCAACGACCCCTCTCTAGTAGCTATAGCCTCCAATATTATTAAGCTCCAGAAATACGTCCAGGCCCCTCTTGAATTCCTTTATTGTACTCGCCATCACCACCTCCTCAGGCAGAGAGTTCCATAGTCTCACTGCTCTTACCGTAAAGAATCCTCTTCTATGTTTGTGTACAAACCTTCTTTCCTCCAGACGCAGAGGATGTCCCCTCGTCACAGTCACAGTCCTGGGGATAAATAGCTGATGGGATAGATCTCTGTACTGACCCCTGATATATTTATACATATTAATTAGATCTCCCCTCAGTCGTCTTTTTTCTAAAGTGAATAACCCTAATTTTGATAATCTTTCAGGGTACTGTAGTTGCCCCATTCCAGTTATTACTTTAGTTGCCCTTCTCTGAACCCTCTCTAGCTCTGCTATGTCTGCCTTGTTTACAGGAGCCCAGAACTGTACACAGTACTCCATGTGTGGTCTGACTAGCGATTTGTAAAGTGGTAGGACTATGTTATTATCACGGGAATCTATGCCCCTTCTGATGCAACCCATTATCTTGTTGGCCTTGGCAGCAGCTGCCTGACACTGGTTTTTGCTGCTTAGTTTGCTGTTTATTAAAATTCCTAGATCCTTTTCCATGTCAGTGTTACCGAGTGTTTTACCATTTAGTATGTACGGGTGACTTGCATTTTTCCTTCCCATGCGCATAACTTTACATTTATCAGTGTTAAACCTCATCTGCCACTTATCTGCCCAAGCCTCCAATCTATCCAGATCCCTCTGTAGTAGTATACTGTCCTCATCAGTGTAAATTACTTTACACAGTTTAGTGTCATCTGCGAAAATTGATACTTTACTATGCAAGCCTTCTACAAGATCATTAATAAATATATTGAAGAGAATAGGGCCCAATACTGACCCCTGAGGTACTCCACTAGTGACAGTGACCCAATCTGAGTATGTACCGTTAATAACCACCCTCTGTTTTCTATCACTCAGCCAGTTACTTACCCACATACAGATGTTTTCTCCCAGTCCGAGCATTCTCATTTTATATACTAACCTTTTATGTGGTACAGTGTCAAATGCTTTGGAGAAGTCCAGATATACGACATCCATTGATTCGCCGCTGTCAAGTCTAGAACTTACCTCCTCATAGAAACTGATTAAATTAGTCTGACATGACCGATCCCTCACGAAGCCATGCTGATATGGCGTTATTTGCTTATTTCCGTTGAGATGCTCTAATATAGCATCTCTCAGAAAACCTTCAAACAGTTTACCCACAACAGATGTTAAACTTACCGGCCTATAGTTTCCAGGCTCTGTTTTTGGCCCCTTTTTGAATATTGGCACCACATATGCCATGCGCCAATCCTGTGGGACATTCCCTGTCAGTATAGAGTCTGCAAATATCAGAAATAAGGGTCTGGCTATGACATTACTTAATTCCTTTAGGATACGGGGGTGTATGTCATCCGGTCCTGGCGATTTGTCTATTTTATTCTTTTTAAGTCGCTGATGTACTTCTTCCTGGGTCAGACAGGACACTTTTAATGGGGAATTTATTTTTGCATTCTGCATGTCATCTGACAATTTATTTTCCTCAGTGAATACATTGGAGAAAAAAATATTTAACAGCTTTGCTTTCTCCTCATCGCTCTCTGCGACTCCCCCCTCATTACTCTTTAAAGGGCCAACACCTTCAGATTTATACTTTTTAACATTTATATAATTGAAGAACATTTTAGGGTTAGTTTTACTCTCTTTGGCAACTAATTTCTCGGTCTCTAGTTTGGCCGCTTTTATTTGTTTTTTACATGTTCTATTTTTTTCCTTATAGTTTTTCAGTGCTTCCGTGCTATTAATTTTAGACAGCCGACTTAAAACCTCTTCCTCTGTAAAGACACATCCATCAAAAGATTCATTAGTCTTCTTTCCTAACTGAGGTCCTTTTCCTTCCTTTTCCTTTGTAAAAACTGAACAGAAGTATTCATTGAGGCAGTCAGCTAGTTCTTTATCTTCTTCCATATACCTTCCTTCTTTTGTTTTTAATTTGGTAATTCCTTGTTTTAGTTTCCTTTTTTCATTTATGTATCTGAAGAATGTCTTATCGCCTTTTTTCACTGACTGAGCTAATTTCTCTTCTGCCTGCGCTTTAGACGCTCTTATAACTTGTTTGGCCTCTCTCTACCTAATGTTATAAATTTGCCTGTCATCCTCGTTTATATTTTTTTTTATAATTACTAAATGCAATCTTTTTGTTTTTAATGATTTTGCCACTTCTGCTCAGTACCACAGTGGTCTCTTCCTTTTTTTGCTTTTACTGACAAGCCTAATGCAATTTTCTGTTGCCTTCAATAGTGCCACTTTTAAGTAGTCCCATTTCTCCTGGACTCCATTGAAACTGTTCCATTCTGATAGGGACTCGTATACCACGATTCTAATTTTAGAAAAGTCAGTTTTTCTAAAATCTAAAACTTTTGTTAATGTGCGGTGTGAATCAGTCACTGTACTTATAGTAAACTACACTGGCTGGTGATCACTAGATCTCAAGCTTTCCACTACAGTAATATCAGATACCAAATTCCCATTTGTGAATGCTAAATCTAAAATGGCCTCCTTCCGGGTTGGCTCCTCAATTACTTGCTGTAGAGATAATCCCAGTTGGGAATTTAGAATATCTGTACTCCTGGCAGAACTAGCTATTTTGGTTTTCCAGTTTACATCAGGAAGATTAAAGTCTCCCATAATAGTAGATCATCTAATTCTTTGACTTGGCTAGGTGGTCTATATATCACACCTACACGAGTTACCTTATGATTATCAAGCTGCAAGGTAACCCAAACTGACTCTAAATTGGTCTTGCTAACTTGTATTAAATTAGATTTTATGCTATCTTTCACATACAGGGCCACCCCTCCCCCCTTCTTGCCTTCTCTGTCTTTCCTATATAGAGAGAACCCTGGTATTGTTATATCCCAGTCATTACTTCCATTTAACCACGTCTCAGTAACAGCCACTAAATCTATATTCTCAGATGCCATTATAGCCTCAAGTTCATTGATCTTATTCCCTAAACTGCGAGCATTTGTAGACAAGACTCTGAGCTTGTAATTTCTTAACCTATGTGCTACTGACATCTTCTGGCATTGTTCTGGGGGGCAGTCGGACTGCTGGATTGTCACTCTTTTGCCCCCCTTTCCTAGTTTAAATGATCCTTAGCAAATACTTTGAACTGTTCACTGAGGACATTCGTTCCCTTGAGAGAAAGATGCAAATCATCTTTCTTGTACAGTTCTTTTCCATTCCAACGAGAGCTAACATGAGACACAAAGCCAAACCCTTGGTTCAGACACCATTCACCAAGCCATACATTGAATTCCTTAATGCGCATCTTCCTGTCATGCTGAAGGTTATGCACAGGCAAAACTGCAGAGAATGAAACAGCTGATGCAACCTCTCGTATATAATTTCCAAGTGTGTGAAAAACTTCCTTCACCTTTGAAACCTCATTGCAAGCCAGATCATTTGTCCCAAGATGGACAATGACATCCATCTTGGGACAAATGATCTGGCTTGCAATGAGGTTTCAAAGGTGAAGGAAGCTTTTCACACACTTGGAAATGATATACGAGAGGTTGCATCAACTGTTTCATTCTCTGAAGTTTTGCCTATGCATAACCTTCAGCATGACAGGAAGATGCGTCCAAGGGATGCAGATGAGGGCCGTGGACACAGTTTTTAGCCATGGCCGGCAAAGTTGGAGGCAGGGCGCACAGATGGTGAAGGCAGGACACATCAGGTCCACAGATTGGGGGCAGGGGGCACAGACTGGGGGCATGGAGCAGCTAAAGCCTGATTCAGGCTCTGATTTGCAGAGTGCAGGTTTTTTCTTAAAAAAAAATTCTAAAATTTCTTCTAAAATTCAAAGCCTTAAAATAACCTGACATTTACAAAATGATACAGAAGTATGTGGATAGAATATCCCAGGGCGCAAAAATCCAATCCAGATGGTAATATTGAAGAGATACTTTTATTGCAGAAGTACCGGTACTTCTGCAATAAAAGTATCTCTTCAATATTACCATCTGGATTGGATTTTTGCGCCCTGGGATATTCTATTTACTGCCTAACTGAAATACATTAAAAACACTTTATTTTGTTATATTAAAAAATTGTCTCCACATTGATAGGCTGATAGGGTGAACTGGAACTATTGCAGACCAATTATATGCTGGTTCCTGAGTGCACCCTACCACAGAAACTCCTTTTGTGTATAAGAGTATGAAGTATAAGGGTTATATCCTATTGTGGTCCTAAGAGTATATTTCTGCACTAGACTCACAGGGCTGTAGACCCCTTGGACAGTGCTAATTAGGACATAACAATAGAAGGATTGTTCCCTGTTGGGGCTCAACAAAGGGACGAGAGTCAGTCTGCACGTATAATCTGTACTGCAGTCTAATGCTCGACGCGTTTCCCTTCTGACTATTGTCGGTAATTCATCAGGAGCATTGATCCGAATGTTTGGCCAACACTATGTGCTGCGACCCTGATGGTGGGTGCGCAATAATCTAGCCAAACACACTTGGATCTACTGACTAAAGACACTGCACGCCTCTGATAGCGTGCGTGCAGCAAACAAACGAGCCTCCCGACACTGTAGTGGCCGTAGCGCGCGCGGAGTGTGCGCTGATTAAATGGAGATGCCTCCTCCCCTTTCCTTGCCAGGCCTCTGACAGGCATCCAATGGACGTATGATTGCTTGACAGGCCACGCCTCCTACTGTCGTCATCTGTAACTACTGACAGGCAGCCCATCCACGCACAGCCGTTCTCGTCGACACCGCCTCCTCCGGTCTTCATTCGTTGCTATGGCCGTGGAGAGTGTATAATCGTGACGTATGCTAGGGTCACCAACTAGGCGGGGACATGAGATCCAAAATATATCTTCAGGTTCAGGTAAACCCAGTGTCTAAAAAATCTGAACTAATTGAAACTTAAACTGCCATAGTTACCAAAAAGTAAGCAGAGATGTCAGACACCGACATTCCTGCTAGAGACATGAAGGATCCTATTCTATCCAGTCCCATCGGAGTCCCTATGTATGGCAGAAATGTCAACCTCTGACACTCCCGCTAAAGACATAAGGGATCCAAATGGGTCCCGTCTCATGGGTGGTCTCCATGTATGACAGATAAAAGGGAGATCACAGTGAGGGAGAATAATCAGGGGGAACACCATATCTATTCAAATGAGAGACAGAGGATATATCACATACACTGACCAAAAGGGAGCACCGCTCTTCATTCAATAAAACATGCAAATGAAATAGCATCATAGAGGCCCTTTGGTTTGACAGTGTTCAGGTTAAAAATCCACTGCGCCTCCTTTCTGAGGAGGGGTGTATCAATATCTCCTCCCCTGGGAGGTGGTCTTACATGTTCAATCCCCTGAAATTTGAAAGTCTGTTGTCCTGGGGTGATTAGTTGCCACATGTTGCGCAATAGGGGTATCACCAAGGCTTCTGATCTTCAATAAGTGCTCCCCTATGCGTCTCCTGAATTTGCACTTAGTTTTCCCCACATATTGTGATCCACAAATGCAGGTCGCGAGGTATACCACCCCTACTGTCTTACAATTAATAAAGGATTTGATGTTGTATTTATGCCCTGTGGTTAAGCTGGTGAAGTGTGCACCCTTCAAAATAACTTTGCAAGCTATGCAATTTCCACATTTATATGTGCCGTTTGGTATGTTTGCCCCTAACCAGGTCTCATTGGTGTGAGAGTTAAAGGCATTGTGGACCACCTTATCCTTTATATTCCCCCCACGACGGTATGTTATCATAGGATACCCACCCACTAGATGCCCAACATCCGGGTCAGTTTTTAGAATATCCCAGTGTTCAGTCAACAATGCACGTATCTCCTTGTGTGCCGTGTCAAAGGTTCCTATGATACGTAGTTGAGCATCCTCCGATGCCCTGTTTTTGGGGTGCAGGAGATTTTCCCTATCGCATGCAGCCGCATGCTGGTAGGCCTCCTTTAAGACAGGTTTTGGATATCCCTTCTCCACAAACCGTTTCTGCAGGTCATCAGCTGATGCCTTAAAATCAGACCACTGAGAACAGTTCCGTCTCATTCTAAGGTATTGCCCCTTAGGAATGCCTCTTTTAAGTGGGTGTGGGTGCCCACTTTCCCACCTCAAGAGGGCATTAGTGGCCGTGGGTTTGCGGAACACTTTTATTTTAAGATATCCAGAGGGGTCAATCTCAATCGAGAGGTCCAGAAAAGTGAGATGTTTTTCTTCAATTACACATGTGAAGTAGAGGCCCAGAGTATTAATATTCAGCCTCGATACAAAGTCAGTTAATTTTTTCTTTGTACCCCTCCATAAGATGAATATATCGTCAATGAACCTCATCCATAATAAAAAGGATGAGGTCCATTCTTTCATCTCGTCATTGAACACCATCTCTCTTTCCCACCAGCTCAGGTAGAGGTTGGCGAAGGTGGGGGCACAGGGGCTTCCCATCGCCACCCCCCTGAGCTGGCGGTAGAGAGAACGGTCAAACATAAAAATTTTATGGTACAGGATAAAGTTGAGCAATGTTATTACAAGCTCGTTATGCTCACGGAAATGGGACCCTCTCTACAGTATAAATGTCTGTACCGCCTCACAGCCTCGTTGATGTGGGATGGAGCTATACAAAGCTTCTACATCCAGGCTGGCGAGGGGGGTATCATTATCACATCTGATGTCATTTAGTCTCCTCAACACATCCATAGAGTCCCTAACAAAGGACGGCAGGCTGAACACAAAAGGCCTAAGGATTTTATCTACATAAATGCTGATTCTCTCAGTAAGACTCCCAATCCCCGACACTATCGGCCTTCCCTTTAAGGGATCAGTCCCCTTATGTATTTTGGGTAAACTGTAGAAGGCCGGCAGTGTCGGGTGCATGGGTAACAGGTATGCAAGTTCGCCCGCACTTATCAATCTGCGCCCCTTCGCTCCACTGAGAATTTGGTTCAGTTCGTTTTTATATGTCTCAAGAGGGTTATGGTCTAACTTGATGTAGCATGTCCTATAATCAAGGATTTTCTTACACATCCGTGTGTAGGTGTTGACATCAAGGACTACTGTGTTTCCCCCCTTGTCTGAAGGTTTTATCACAATACTTGAATCTCCCTGTAGTTGCACTAATGCTAGTTGTTCCTGCTCTGTTATGTTCCTAGGGTAAGGACTCTGGACATGTAAGGATCGTATTTTCTCGGAAACAACAGTGAGGAAAACATCGAGAGGAGAATAGGTTCCCACTGGAGGATATTTTTTAGACGCTGGTTTCAAATCAGTAAAGGGCCCTTCACCCAAACCTCTTTCACCATCTGCTAGGAGACCAGCCAGTAGTCTCACATCTGGGAGTTCATTCTGATCAATACCCAACTTTTCACATTGTTCCCTGTCATGGGTACAGAAGAACTTCTTCCACTTCAATTTCCTGATAAATAGATTAATATCCTTCACCCATATGAAGGGGTTAAATCTACATTCAGGCACAAATGATAGGCCCTTACTCAGGACTGTCATCTCAACAGTGGTTAAGACGCGTTTGGAGAGGTTGATAATCTGCGATGTATCTACATAAGCTGACACCCTTAGTTGCCTCTCCTGTTTCTGAGTGGATATTCACTCGTCACTTGGGTCGGTTCTAATGACCCCAAAGCTGTCCCTAAAAAACCTCCTCGATGTCCTATCTCACTGTTACCACTACCCCGGCTACGGGCTCTATCTGTACCTCTACTTCTACCTCTACCACGATATTTGTAATATATTCCAGACCCTGTCTCAGGATCAGTTTCGTACTCCGAGGATGAGAGGTCTGTCTCACTTTCCGTAGGATTTTTTGTCACTTTTTGACCTGCAAATTCAAGAATTTTCCCTTCTCTGAAGTCAATAATGTCTCTCACAAACTGATTATGTTTTCTCTCCTTTAAATATTCTGCAAATCTCTCCACTGATTGTTGTAGCAATGTTTCTCTTTTAGCAAAATCTGGTAGAGGAGAGAATTTCTTTGCAACTTCAATCACTTCTTTCAATTCTGTTGTATTTTTTGCAAGTAATTCTCTCTTTTCTTCCAGAGGAAATCTCATCAACCGTAGGGATGAATCGACAGATTCCTTCTCCCACTTGTTCATCAGTGTCTCAGACCTCAGTCTGATATTTGGTAGGACTGGATTCCTCAGTCCTCTTGGGACAATTTTATTCTTGAGGTATGTTTCCAGAGTTTATACCTCCCACCAAGATCTGACTTGATTTTTATACACCCTAGTCAGGTTTTTAAAAGCCGCATTTATATTGGGTGTATAGGTCTGGGTCGGAAGTTCCTGTTCCGAAAAAACTTCTTTGGTATTACCCAACCACGTATCCGAGGTAATGTCCACTGAGAGGAAACCCGCCATCACATATTGGACTTATTGAAGCTAGTTAACTCAAGTATGATAATATTGTAGACGTACTGATTAAATACTGTTTACTGCCTAACTGAATTACGTTAAAAACACTATTTTGTTATATTAAAAAATTGTCTCCACATTGATAGGGTGAACTGGAACTATTGCAGACCAATTATATGCTGGTTCCTGAGTGCACCCTACCACAGAAACTCCTTTTGTGTATAGGAGTATGAAGTATAAGGGTTATATCCTATTGTGGTCCTAAGAGTATATTTCTGCACTAGACTCACAGGGCTGTAGACCCCTTGGACAGTGCTAATTTGGACATAACAATAGAAGGATTGTTCCCTGTTGGGGCTCAACAAAGGGACGAGAGTCAGTCTGCACGTATAATCTGTACTGCAATCTAATGCTCGACGCATTTCCCTTCCGACTATTGTCAGTAATTCATCAGGAGCATTGATCCGAATGTTTGGCCAACACTATGTGCTGCGACCCTGATGGTGGGTGCGCAATAATCTAGCCAAACACACTTGGATCTACTGACTAAAGACACTGCACGCCTCTGATAGCGTGCGTGCAGCAAACAAACGAGCCTCCCGGCACTGTAGTGGCCGTAGCGCGCGCGAAGTGTATGTGTCACGGCGGAGAGTGGGGGAAACCCCCCGCCGTGCGATGTTAAAGGAATAATAGGAAGCTGCTAGGCCAGGACGACAGGATCAGGGAGCAGGTCACCTCCTAAAACGTCCCTAATTCTGACCCTGACTCCTAACCGTATGAGCCAACCCAGATGGTAGGAGGGCTCATACTCCGGAACCTCGGGTCCCTACTAGCCCTCAGGAAATCCCTGGACTAGGAGCAGGGTAAGACAACCTGTTCCTCCTAGACACGGACGAACAGGAGTCTCACTGGCCAAGCTGCAAGGAAAGGGGAACATATACAGCATATGGCAATGGCAGGTAAGTGAAACTAGTACCACACCTAGCTGCCACAGACACACAGCCTGGAACCCGTGCACAAGTGCTGATGTCCACACCAACATAAAAGGACACAGCACACACCACACAGGAAACCATAGCTGCAAAAGGTGAGACACCACAAGAACATAAAGTTAACATCTTAACATATTCTTAACATCTTAATGTCTATGACCACAAGGGTGGCCCTCACTGGATAGATGGCATCAGAAGACCAGGAGGATGACTCCAGCATATAGCATGGCTGGAGTACCCCCTCTGCTTCAGGCATCCAGCAGAAGCTAAATAGCCCAAGTAGCCACACCCACACAGACTAGGAAGGGAGTTAACCCTTCTAACACCAGACAAGGTAAGGTAGCCACTTAAAGGGGGAGTGCACATACAACTTAATCCCGTGCATACCAAACAAAGAAAGTGCACACATACAAACACACGTTGTCTGATGCAACCGCATGCATAGACAGCGGACCGCCTAGCAACCAGCTCAGGCTGCTCCAATGCCCACAACCTCAAGTTGCCAACGGCAACCACACGTGAGGCAACATACTAACAGCCCTCACCTGTGATTGACAACAAGAGCAAACCGCGGGCAACTGCATGCGGCTCAAGGAGTCATGACCATGACCATGGTCATGACAGTACGCTGATTAAATGGAGATGCCTCCTCCCCTTTCCTTGCCAGGCCTCTGACAGGCATCCAACGGGCGTACGATCACTAGCCAGGCCGCGCCTCCTACTGTCGTCATCTGTAACTACTGACAGGCAGCCCATCCACGCACAGCCGTTCTCGTCGACACCGCCTCCTCCGGTCTTCATTCGTTGCTATGGCCGTGGAGAGTGTATAATCGTGACGTATGCTAGGGTCACCAACTAGGCGGGGACATGAGATCCAAAATATATCTTCAGGTTCAGGTAAACCCAGTGTCTAAAAAATCAGAACTAATTGAAACTTAAACTGCCATAGTTACCAAAAAGTAAGCAGAGATGTAAGACACTGACATTCCTGCTAGAGACATAAAGGATCCAATTCTATCCAGTCCCATCGGAGTCCCTATGTATGGCAGAAATGTCAACCTCTGACACTCCCGCTAAAGACATAAGGGATCCAAATGGGTCCCGTCTCATGGGTGGTCTCCATGTATGACAGATAAAGGGAGATCACAGTGAGGGAGAATAATCAGGGGGAACACCATATCTATTCAAATGAGAGACAGAGGATATATCACATACACTGACCAAAAGGGAGCACCGCTCTTCATTCAATAAAACATGCAAATGAAATAGCATCATAGAGGCCCTTTGGTGTACAATGTAAAAATCCAGAGGTTGACATTTCTGCCATACATAGGGATTCGATGGGACTGGATACAATTGGATCCTTCATGTCTCTAGCAGGAATGTCGGTGTCGGACATCTCTGCTTACTTTTTGGTAACTACCTATGGCAGTTTAAGTTTCAATTAGTTCCGATTTTTTAGACACTGGGTTTACCTGAACCTGAAGATATATTTTGGATCTCATGTCCCCGCCTAGTTGGTGACCCTAGCATACGTCACGATTATACACTCCCCACGGCCATAGCGACGAATGAGGACAGGAGGAGGCAGTGTCGACGAGAACGGCTGTGCGTGGATGGGCTGCCTGTCAGTAGTTACAGATGACGACAGTAGGAGGAGTGGCCTGTCAAGCAATCGTACGCCCATTGGATGCCTGGCAAGGAAAGGGGAGGAGGCATCTCCATTTAATCAGCGCACACTTCGCGCGCGCTACGGCCACTACAGTGCCGGGAGGCTCGTTTGTTTGCTGCACGCACGCTATCAGAGGCGTGCAGTGTCTTTAGTCAGTAGATCCAAGTGTGTTTGGCTAGATTATTGCGCACCCACCTTCAGGGTCGTAGCACATAGTGTTGGCCAAACATTCGGATCAATGCTCCTGATGAATTACCGACAATAATCGGAAGGGAAACGCGTAGAGCATTAGACTGCAGTACAGATAATACGTGCAGCCTGACTCTCGTCCCTTTGTTGAGCCCCAACAGGGAACAATCCTTCTATTGTTATGTCCTAATTAGCACTGTCCAAGGGGTCTACAGCCCTGTGAGTCTAGTGCAGAAATATACTCTTAGGACCACAATAGGATATAACCCTTATACTTCATACTCCTATACACAAAAGGAGTTTCTGTGGTAGGTGCACTCAGGAACCAGCATATAATTGGTCTGCAATAGTTCCAGTTCACCCTATCAGCCTATCAATGTGGAGACAATTTTTTAATATAACAAAATAAAGTGTTTTTAACGTACTTCAGTTAGGCAGTAAACAGTATTTAATCAGTACGTCTACAATATTATCATACTTGAGTTAACTACCCTGGGATATTCTATCCACATACTTTTGTATTATATCACTTCTTGGAGACCTCAGGAATCTCCGACAAGAAGTCATCCCTCCGCGGCTGTAGATCCACCATCAAATCGTGACTCCGGTACACGTCTTGACAAGCTTTCACTAGAGTTGTGCCTACAAGTAGCACAACCATCAAAGGTGAGCCTTGTATTGGAACAATTTATTTACCTGTTTACAAACGGTATTAACCTATGGTGCGCCCTGTTTTATCTTTAACAGCATACATATGGTACACATATGGTAAGTGTTAAGTAATAGCTATTTCTTTTTTTTTTAAAGTAAAAGTAAAACATATTGACTAAAATTCACCACTATCATGAAGTACAATATGTTACGAGAAAATAATCGCAAAATGGCTTGGATAAGTAAAAGCGTTCTAAAGTTATTATCACATAAAGTGAAAAATGTGGATTTGCCCTTATGGTGAAAACTGGCTTGGTCTTGAAGAGGTTAAACACCTACTGTCTTTCACATACTTTTTCCTATATCAATTGATCTTCATTTTAACCACCTCCGGACCGCCTAACGCAGGATCGCGTTCCGGAGGTGGCAGCGCTGCACACAGTCACGCATATACGCGTCATCTCGCGATGGCCGAGATTTCCTGTGAACGCGCGCACACAGGCGCGCGCGCTCACAGGAACGGACGGTAAGAGAGTTGATCTCCAGCCTGCCAGCGGCGATCGTTCGCTGGCAGGCTGGAGATGTGTTTTTTTTAACCCCTAACAGGTATATTAGACGCTGTTTTGATAACAGCGTCTAATATACCTGCTACCTGGTCCTCTGGTGGTCCCCTTTGTTTGGATCGACCACCAGAGGACACAGGTAGCTCAGTAAAGTAGCACCAAGCACCACTACACTACACTACACCCCCCCCCGTCACTTATTAACCCCTTATTAGCCCCTGATCACCCCATATAGACTCCCTGATCACCCCCTTGTCATTGATTACCCCCCTGTCATTGATCACCCCCCTGTAAAGCTCCATTCAGATGTCCGCATGATTTTTACGGATCCACTGATAGATGGATCGGATCCGCAAAACGCATCCGGACGTCTGAATGAAGCCTTACAGGGGCGTGATCAATGACTGTGGTGATCACCCCATATAGACTCCCTGATCACCCCCCTGTCATTGATTACCCCCCTGTCATTGATTACCCCCCTGTAAAGCTCCATTCAGACGTCCGCATGATTTTTACGGATCCACTGATAGATGGATCGGATCCGCAAAACGCATCCGGACGTCTGAATGAAGCCTTACAGGGGCATGATCAATGACTGTGGTGATCACCCCATATAGACTCCCTGATCACCCCCCTGTAAAGCTCCATTCAGATGTCCGCATGATTTTTACGGATGCACTGATAGATGGATCCGATCCGCAAAACGCATCCGGACGTCTGAATGAAGCCTTACAGGGGCATGATCAATGACTGTGGTGATCACCCCATATAGACTCCCTGATCACCCCCCTGTAAAGCTCCATTCAGATGTCCGCATGATTTTTACGGATGCACTGATAGATGGATCCGATCCGCAAAACGCATCCGGACGTCTGAATGAAGCCTTACAGGGGCATGATCAATGACTGTGGTGATCACCCCCCTGTCATTGATTACCCCCCTGTAAAGCTCCATTCAGATGTCCGCATGATTTTTACGGATGCACTGATAGATGGATCCGATCCGCAAAACGCATCCGGACGTCTGAATAAAGCCTTACAGGGGCATGATCAATGACTGTGGTGATCACCCCCCTGTCATTGATTACCCCCCTGTAAAGCTCCATTCAGATGTCCGCATGATTTTTACGGATGCACTGATAGATGGATCCGATCCGCAAAACGCATCCGGACGTCTGAATGAAGCCTTACAGGGGCATGATCAATGACTGTGGTGATCACCCCCCTGTCATTGATCAACCCCCTGTAAAGCTCCATTCAGATGTCCGCATGATTTTTACGGATGCACTGATAGATGGATCGGATCCGCAAAACGCATCCGGACGTCTGAATGAAGCCTTACAGGGGCGTGATCAATGACTGTGGTGATCACCCCATATAGACTCCCTGATCACCCCCCTGTCATTGATTACCCCCCTGTCATTGATTACCCCCCTGTAAAGCTCCATTCAGACGTCCGCATGATTTTTACGGATCCACTGATAGATGGATCAGATCCGCAAAACGCATCCGGACGTCTGAATGAAGCCTTACAGGGGCGTGATCAATGACTGTGGTTATCACCCCATATAGACTCCCTGATCACCCCCCTGTCATTGATCACCCCCCTGTCATTGATCACCCCCCTGTCATTGATCACCCCTCTGTAAGGCTCCATTCAGACATTTTTTTGGCCCAAGTTAGCGGAATTATTTTTTTTTTTTCTTACAAAGTCTCATATTCCACTAACTTGTGTCAAAAAATAAAATCTCACATGAACTCCCCATACCCCTCACGGAAACCAAATGCGTAAAATTTTTTGGACATTTATATTCCAGACTTCTTCTCACGCTTTAGGGCCCCTAGAATGCCAGGGCAGTATAAATACCCCACATGTGACCCCATTTCGGAAAGAAGACACCCCCAGGTATTCCGTGAGGGGCATATTGAGTCCATGAAAGATTGAAATTTTTGTCCCAAGTTAGCGGAACGGGAGACTTTGTGAGAAAAAAATTAAAAATATCAATTTCCGCTAACTTGTGCCAAAAAAAATAAATTTCTATGAACTCGCCATGCCCCTCATTGAATACCTTGGGGTGTCTTCTTTCCAAAATGGGGTCACATGTGGGGTATTTATACTGCCCTGGCATTCTAGGGGCCCCAAAGCGTGAGAAGAAGTCTGGTATCCAAATGTCTAAAAATGCCCTCCTAAAAGGAATTTGGGCCCCTTTGCGCATCTAGGCTGCAAAAAAGTGTCACACATCTGGTATCGCCGTACTCAGGAGAAGGTGGGGAATGTGTTTTGGGGTGTCATTTTACATATACCCATGCTGGGTGAGAGAAATATCTTGGTCAAATGCCAACTTTGTATAAAAAAATGGGAAAAGTTGTCTTTTGCCAAGATATTTCTCTCACCCAGCAAGGGTATATGTAAAATGACACCCCAAAACACATTCCCCAACTTCTCCTGAATACGGCGATACCACATGTGTGACACTTTTTTGCAGCCTAGGTGGGCAAAGGGGCCCACATTCCAAAGAGCACCTTTAGGATTTCACAGGTCATTTACCTACTTACCACACATTAGGGCCCCTGGAAAATGCCAGGGCAGTATAACTACCCCACAAGTAACCCCATTTTGGAAAGAAGACACCCCAAAATGCTGATTTTTTTTTTTTTCTTTTTTTCATACAAAGTCTCATATTCCACTAACTTGTGACAAAAAATAAAAACTTCCATGAACTCACTATGCCCATCAGCGAATACCTTGGGGTCTTTTCTTTCCAAAATGGGGTCACTTGTGGGGTAGTTATACTGCCCTGGCATTCTAGAGGCCCAAATGTGTGGTAAGGAGTTTGAAATCAAATTCTGTAAAAAATGACCTGTGAAATCCGAAAGGTGCTCATCTGGTATCTCCGTACTCAGGAGAAGGTGGGGAATGTGTTTTGGGGTGTCATTTTACATATACCCATGCTGGGTGAGAGAAATATCTTGGCAAAAGACAACTTTTCCCATTTTTTTATACAAAGTTGGCATTTGACCAAGATATTTATCTCACCCAGCATGGGTATATGTAAAATGACACCCCAAAACACATTCCCCACCTTCTCCTGAGTACGGAGATACCAGATGTGTGACACTTTTTTGCAGCCTAGGTGGGCAAAGGGGCCCATATTCCAAAGAGCACCTTTCGGATTTCACAGGTCATTTTTTACAGAATTTGATTTCAAACTCCTTACCACACATTTGGGCCCCTAAAATGCCAGGGCAGTATAACTACCCCACAAGTGACCCCATTTTGGAAAGAAGAGACCCCAAGGTATTTCGTGATGGGCATAGTGAGTTCATAGAAGTTTTTATTTTTTGTCACAAGTTAGTGAAATATGAGACTTTGTAAGAAAAAAAAAAAAATCATCATTTTCCGCTAACTTGTGACAAAAAATAAAAAGTTCTATGAACTCACTATGCCCATCAGCGAATATCTTAGGGTGTGTACTTTCCGAAATGGGGTCATTTGTGGGGTGTTTGTACTGTCTGGCCATTGTAGAACCTCAGGAAACATGACAGGTGCTCAGAAAGTCAGAGCTGCTTCAAAAAGCGGAAATTCACATTTTTGTACCATAGTTTGTAAACGCTATAACTTTTACCCAAACCTTTTTTTTTTACCCAAACCTTTTTTTTTTATCAAAGACATGTAGAACTATAAATTTAGAGCAAAATTTCTATATGGATCTCGTTTTTTTTTGCAAAATTTTACAACTGAAAGTGAAAAATGTCATTTTTTTGCAAAAAAATCGTTAAATTTCGATTAATAACAAAAAAAGTAAAAATGTCAGCAGCAATGAAATAACACCAAATGAAAGCTCTATTAGTGAGAAGAAAAGGAGGTAAAATTCATTTGGGTGGTAAGTTGCATGACCGAGCAATAAATGGTGAAAGTAGTGTAGGTCAGAAGTGTAAAAAGTGGCCTGGTCTTTCAGGGTGTTTAAGCACTGGGGGCTGAGGTGGTTAAAAAGGTTTTTCAAAATGGGCCACAGACCATGATTATTAGTGTATATCAGTTATGATAGTGACGTGCCACCATTCGTGAAAAGGGGGGTATGTTAGTGGTGTTTTTTTTGTCTTATTCCCTCTGCTGGATTGAAAATAATGGCCGATAGGAAGGGGTGAAGAAAGAAACGGACATTTCACTGTGTGTTTTTGCTCCAGGTGGAGAAAGGCTTTGTGCAGCTTCATAGATACAACGCATACTTCTTTCTAAATCTTTATTTATTAAAACATGACATTTTTTAACAGTAATAAAGAAAATAAAACATATAAAACAGATTAAAGCTTTCACATCAGGGTTTTGCGATTCAGCAGAGGATCTCAAAACTGGGACAAAACTCTTCCGTTTTGTCCCCATTCATTGTCAATAGGGACAAATCAGAACAAACGAGGTCAGTATTCATTCTGTTACGTTTTGTTCAGGTTTTCACCATACACAAAACCGCTGCAAGCTGCGGTTTTGTGTCTGGTCTGCGAAACTGAACAAACCAGATTCGACATGTAAGTCAATGGTGCCGGATCCGGGTTTTTTTTTATAACAAAAAATAAATAAAAAATGGATCCGGCACTCATTGACAGTGATGGCCAGGTCGCCGTGTTCGCCCAGCTCGCGGCGCAGGCACAGGAAAGGACTTGCCTGTGTATCGCCGGACTTGTGATTTAAGATGGCAGCCCGCATGTGCTCATTGACTTACAATGATTTTCATGCCGTAACCGGTTTGTTCAGTTTCTGTTTAATACAGACGGATACAGACAAAACGGATTAATCTGGAGGCATTAAATGAAACGGAAGCGTTTCATTCAAGTTTGGAGTGCTGGATCTCAAAAGCCGAGTACAAAACGTTGATGTGAAAGTAGCCTAAAACATGTTATAATGAAGTCAACGAGGCAAAAATGCTGACAATGCAAAAAACAATTCTGCTTTAAAATGCTCAACATCCGACTCCAGTCCAAACCTGAAAACACAGTGTGTCACATCCTAAAAATAATATACGTTCCCTCCCAAGGGTGACATGGCGCAGCCAGTGTGTGGGTACCAGAATAAAGGGGTATTCTGGCTCAATCAAACAATTCACCTGTGCAGCAAATGGTAGAAAAAAAGAAAAGCGTTTCTACTCACAGAGCAGAAAGCCTGAAGCTGCCGACCTCCATTTACTGCTCAGCCAGTGATTGGCCAGGTGGTATTCACAGCCATTTCCTGCCAAGACAGTCGCAGAAGGTAGAGCGCAGCGAGGATCTGGCAAGGGATCGGTAAGGCGAGTAATAGCGCTTTTATTTATGTTTACACCATTTGCTGCACAGGAGAAATCTTTGATTCGGCTGGTACAGTACTCCCATCTCACCACTAGGATACACTATTACTTATGACAGGGATGCCCCAATCTGCGGCTCTCCAGCTGTTGCAAAACTGTAGTTTTACAACAGCTGGAGGGTCGCAGGTTGGGCATCCCTGACTTATGAGATGGGAATACACCTTTAAGGCCACCTGCACACTTTGCAGAATATGTGCGTTTTTTCTGCACAGACTCGCATGCAGAAAAAACTGCAACGTTTTACAAACCAGAAAAGTGTATTAGATTACACATATCTCCTGTACACTCTGCAGATTTTTTCTGTGCGGAAATTGATCTGCTGCACGGATTTTAAAATAAACAGCATATCAATTACGTTTGTGGTTTTAGCTGCTGATTTCATCCTTTTCAATGGATGGGTGAAATCTGCAGCAAAACCACATCAAATCCGCACCAAAAACTGCAATTAGACGTTGCGTATATGCTGCAGAAATGCACATAAATTCATTCATCCGCTCCCCTCTTCAGGTGGCCTAACTGTGCAGTGTTTCATGAATTATCAGTTTTTGAGGGGAATTCGGCTCTAACCTACAGGCCCTCATGAGTAAAAAGAAGTTAAAACTGTATTTCCCTATATCTTTCAAAAAAGATCCCAACAGTATCTGCATCATTACTATGACCCCAAGGACTGGCCCCAGATGTAACAGGGATATGGGTATTTCAGGTATTTACAAATACCTACCTTACCGATTCTTCTCCATACCCTGTCGCTTGTTGTATTGATGATGAATTATTATATGTCGTCTACAGTACTGATAGACAGTGTGGACCAGCAGCAGGGGAACGGAGAGGAATTTATAGGGGTTATCCAGTAAATTATATCGATGACCTATCCTCAGAATAGGTCACCAATATCAGATCAGCGGGGCTTCGACACCCGGGACCCCCGCTGATCAGCTGGTAGAAGAGGTTTGGCTCTCTGTGAGCACTGTGGCCTCTTCCTAGGCGAGTGACATCACTGTACATCAGTCACATGGCCTAGTTGCAGCTCTGCTCCATAGAAGTGAATAGGGCTGAGCTGCAATACCAAGTACATTCTCTGCTGCAATCACTAGAACAAGAAGAGAGAAGTGCTTCCATATTGTGCTGTCTCTTCTCACTGCAGGAAACGGAACTGAGGCAGGCCCATGGTTCTCGCCCACATCTAGGCCGCTCGGAGACTGAGCCTTAGGCCTTCTGCACACGACCGTAGGTGTCCTGTTGCCGTATTGTGGACCGCATTTGCGGATCCGCAATACACGTGCACCGTTCCGTGTGCATTCCGCATCACGGATGCAGACCCATTCACTTCAATGGGTCCGCAAATCTGGAGATGCGGAATGGTGCGGAACGGAAGCACGGAACGGAACCCTACGGAAGCACTACGTGGGGTTTCGTCCCGTACTTCCGTTCCGCAAAAAAATAGAACATGTCCTATCTTTTTGCGGAACGTCCGAATCGCGGACACATTAAAGTGAATGGGTCCGCGATCCGCTGCGGCTGCCCCACGGTCGGTGTTCGTGCATTGTGGCCCGCATTTTGCGGGCCGCAGCATGGCCACAGGGCGCACACGTTCGTGTGCTGGAGGCCTTACCCTTGACATCAGTTGGTAGCCAATTAAGCTGCCTGTCAATATGGCTACACTTCCTGTTTCAAAAATGGCTGACCTCTGTATAACCATTACCAAACTGTTCTAAATACTGACTGATATGTATATGGCCTTTTTGACTTTTTTGGCTGGAAACACTGCATATTAAATGCACATTTACAAATATTGAGATAAAAGAATTAAAATACCCGTGTGTAACTTGAAGCCTGATTGTAGGAACATGCTATGAATAAGAACTAAGACAGGTACATAAGGCGGATAGTATTTCTCTTTTCAGTTACAAAATGATGCTTTTGAGGAGATTCCTTTTAGCTTCAAGACATGCTGCCCTAGTCTTCTTGGTAAATTAGTTTCCTGTGTACACTTTGGGAAAAAACAAAGAAAATAAAAAGAAATAAAAATTTTAGGTTAGGATGAGGAAAATAAAAAGAGAGATGGTACTATTATAGTCAGCATTTATAGAGCGAAAATGAGATGAAAAGCTAAATTAAAACTGAACTGGAGGCGCTCTATTTAGCAACCAAATATCACTGCTTTTATTTTTCTAGCACCACTCTAAAAAAAGGAAAAGAAAAGTGATCTGATTGGTTGTCAAAAGAAACACGTCCTTTCCCCTATAAACTAGTGGATTGCTTGTTATGAGAAGCACCTCCATTCCTCTTTTGTGCTAGAATCATTTTGATCAGTGTACGATCACATGGAGCAGCCGTGCTGTGGTTAGGATGTGTCCGAGTACCATACAAGCCACAGCAGCATCTTATTAACTATTGAGAACCGCATTAAATCGGTCATGGACGCACAGTTTTGCGGTAACCTGCATCCCAACCACAGTGGGGCTGCTCCGCGTGGCTGTACTCTCAGGATAGTTAATCTAAAATGAAGCAAAAGATACTGGAAGGACACCACTGAGTAAAGCCTTAGGCCTGGTTCACACTTGAGCGTCGTACGCCCGTTCTTGCGATTGACCACAGAGGCGTCCAATGAAAAACAGCCATGTCTACAATGAGGTGTCCAATGTAAGAGACTTCCGTTGAAGTATATGGGCGCGAACACGCGACAATACGCCGCAAAGAAGCTCCTGTACTTCTTTGGGTGTAGGGCGTTTTACAGCGCGTTCGTACGCGCTGTAAAACGCGCAGGTGAGAACCATGGGTTTTCGCCTGTTGAGCGTTTTACAGCGCGTAGGAACGCGCTGTAAAATGCTCAGATGTGAACCAGGCCTTATTCACACCTCAGTGTTTTAGTCAGTGATTGTAAGCCAAAACCGGGATTGGGGCCTACATAGAGATAAGATAGAATGGAAAGATCTGCATCTGGTTTGGGCTCACAATCACTGATGGAAATCACTGACCAAGCACTGACTGTGTGAATAAGGGCACATGCACACGACCGTTGGATAACGGCTATATGTGTTGGCATTTTGCAGAACAGAAGTCTAGCCCCTAATAGAACAGTTCTATCCTGGTCTGTAATGCGGACAATATTAGGACATGTTCTATTTCTCGTGAATGGCATTGGGGGACACAGCACCATGGGTATATGCCCAGCTGCCACTAGGAGGCTGCCACTAGAAAAGAAAAGTGTTGGCTCCACCCAGATGGGCTATACCCTCTGCTCACACACTAAGGGCTCTTTCACACTTGCGTTCTTGTCTTCCGGCATAGAGTTCCGTCGTCGGGGCTCTATGCCGGAAGAATCCTGATCAGGATTATCCTAATGCATTCTGAATGGAGAGAAATCCGTTCAGGATGCATCAGGATGTCTTCAGTTCCGGAACGGAACGTTTTTTGGCCGGAGAAAATACCGCAGCATGCTGCGCTTTTTGCTCCGGCCAAAAATCCGGAACACTTGCCGCAAGGCCGGATCCGGAATTAATGCCCATTGAAAGGCATTGATCCGGATCCGGCCTTAAGCTAAACGTCGTTTCGGCGCATTGCCGGAGCCGACATTTAGCTTTTTCAGAGTGGTTACCATGGCTGCCGGGACGCTAAAGTCCTGGCAGCCATGGTAAAGTGTAGCGGGGAGCGGGGGAGCAGTGTACTTACCGTCCGTGCGGCTCCCCGGGCGCTCCAGAGTGACGTCAGGGCGCCCCAAGCGCATGGATCATGTGATCACATGGATCACGTCATCCATGCGCATGGGGCGCTCTGACGTCATTCTGGAGCGCCCCGGGAGCCGCACGGACTGTAAGTATACCGCTCCCCCGCTCCCCGCTCCTACTATGGCAACCAGGACTTTAATAGCGTCCTGGGTGCCATAGTAACACTGAACGCATTTGGAAGACGGTTCCGTCTTCAAATGCTTTCAGTACACTTGCGTTTTTCCGGATCCGGCGTGTAATTCCGGCAAGTGGAGTACACGCCGGATCCGGACAACGCAAGTGTGAAAGAGGCCTAAACCAGGCATTCTCAACCTGCAGCCCTCCAGCCATTGTAAAACTACAACTCCCACAATGCCCTGCTGTAGGCTGATAGCTGTAGGCTGTTCGGGCCTGCTGGGAGTTGTAGTTTTGCAACAGCTGGAGGGCCGCAGGTTGAGCATGCCTCCACTAAACTAACCAGTTTTAGTCTAGTGTCCGTAGGAGGCAGACATGACGTGCTCAGTTTTTTTGCAGGTCTTGCTGCTTTTTGTTTTTTATTTTATTATTTTTTCTTCTCCTGCAGGTCTCGGCCTGCTGCAGGATGGGGCTCCATCGTGGATATCCACTGTAGTTGCACCCCCTGCGGGCGCGTACAGTACCTCGCCGGTCACCCAGTCCCCCATTACTCCATCCACAGTGGTATGCCGGTAATCCCACATATGTGCGAGTTTGCGTCCCTGTCCCATGGGTCTAGGATTAATTCAGCCTCTTTTCCCAGGGGGTGGGAGCCTATCATATCGGGGGGCCTGACAGGTCCCCCTTTTCCCCTTGTTTTTCCCCTGCTTCTAGCATGGCGTGTGGCTCCCCAGGTTAAAGTGTTTGCCTGCAATCCAGAAGTTCCTGGTTTCTGACCCAGCACTGTTAACAACCTGGGGGCCCTCGCTTCCCGGGCTTTTTTCTTGGCCCCTCCCCGCTTCCCTCGGCTCCTGGGAGGGGTCTCCTTCCCCTCCTATCCCAGTTTAGCGCAGGATTTTGCCTGGGGCCGGAGTTTATCTTCAATACAAACTTAATTGCAATTGCTGCAAATGTGCAAATAAGTGCATGTGCAATAATGAGATAGGTGGTTAAAAAGTTATAAAATAAAAAAAAAATAAAAAAAAATAAAGTATTTTGAAAAATTTGTGTCCAATCTGTTTGGTAGGCAAATTGATCCAGGTGCTGGTAAATTAGTTAGTGTAAATATTCTTGATGAATAATCAAAAAAATAAAAATAATCAAAAAAAAAAAAGGAGAAAAATGGGTAAAAACATTATATATATATATATATATATATATATATATATATACATACATATATATATATATATATATATATATATATATATATATATATATATATATATATATATATATAAAATATAGAAAAAATATAGCTGTAATAGAGAGTCCAGTGTCTTCTCCTATAATAATCTTGTAGTCTCCTTTCCTCTGTTGGATAATTGTGTCCTTCTATAGTGGTTAGTGCTGCCAACAGTAATAAATTGCTAAAGTTTATATTGCACAATGTCCCAATAAGTTAGTGGTGGTTAGGGGAGTTCTGTTGAATACTGTTACAATATTTCGATACAGTAATATTCATGTTTGTTAGATGGGTGAGTGTAACTTTCAGGCAGTGGGTTGTCAGGTCAGCCGTGGCGTCCCACGTGGACGCCGATAGCAACCTCAACTGCAGTTACCTGTCTGGTGTCTTCGCGGCTATCCTGCTTGTAGTCGCTCTTGTGAATCCGGCTCTCCTTCTCTAGTCTCGCGGAAGGACAGGCGTGTGGGTAAGACGTCAGTCTTTCAGCGTCCCACGTGTGCAGTGATGATCCGGTTTTGGCCAATACGCGGACAGGGTTTGCCGTGATGATTGGAAGTGCTTCCAAGGAGAAACAAATGAATTTCTATGGGATTATTCATATATAGAATGCGGGCAAAGTCCTTATTCACACCACGTCCTTGTCTGATCCATTGGACAAGAAGATAGACTCCTTGTCCAAGTCTGTATTCGTTGCAGCAGGCTCCACTATCCGGCCCTGCCTTTGCCGCGTCTTGGGTGGCTAAGGCCTGTATCGTATTGGCCAAACAGCTTGTTTGGTCCTACTCCTTACCCACAAATTCTGCTCAGGGGTGCGCCATCTCCTTGCCTCTTATCTTCTCCAGGCCTCCAGGTACCTTTGTGATGCTTCCCTGGAATCGGCATGCCACTCTGGTAGGGCGGCTGCTAACTCGGTGGCCATCCTCCGCACGGTTTGGCTTTGGGCCTGGGCTGCGGATGCAGCCTCCAAAAAGGCGCTCATATCTCTCCCATTCCTGGGTGGTAGGCTTTTCGGGAAACGTTTGGAGGAGCTTATTTCTGAGGCCACGGGTGGGAAAAGTTCCCTCCTGCCCCAGAACCATTCCCGCCGCTACCGTCCTATGCCTTAATCGTGGTCTCAGCGTTTTCGCTCCTTTCGGGACTCCTCCTCCCATCAGGATAAAAAGACTGCTCGTCCTTCCTTCAAGGCCAAGCCCTCCTGGCATGCCCGCCCTCCACACTGAACACAGGAGGGAAGGGGAACAGTAACTGGGCCTGGAAACTAGGGAAGAAACAGGTCACCTCCTAGACAACCCTAATCCAGGCGCTAACTATCTATCAATATGAATAGACCTTGAAAGTAGGAATATTCATATGCAGTGTACCTAGGCCTTTATATCCCTATAAGGCCCTGGAAAAGGTTAGGACCAGAGACAATCCATTCCTCCCCAGATGGACGAATGGAAATCTCTGTCTCCGGCCCAGATACCGATGTAGCAGAGTTAACACTCATGCTTTCTGAGATTCCTGAAATGTGTTATCTAAACTAAGTAAACACCTTCAATTGCTTTTCAATGGCTTTTGTTTCAAGATAACACGATGATTTAAGAAATTTGAGTTAAAGGGATTCTGTCATGAGATTTGAGGCCTATAACCTAAACATATGGCCAGGTCTAGAAATCGTCGCCCTCCCTTTCAATAGTGCCGCCTTCCTCACTTCAGCCCCGCCTCCGCAATCGTCCAGGCCCTCTGCCAGATCCCGCGCGTGCGCACTAGGCATAACCTGAGGGACCGGACGATTGCGGAGGCGGGGCTGAGGTGAGGAAGGAGGCACTATAGACAGGGAGGGCAGCGATTTCTAGTGGAAAGGCGACGCTGGGCACCAGACGGAGATGGCTGCAGCCGGGCACCCTGGATGAAGCGACGTCCCCTTGGACACCTTAGGTAGGTGAATGACAGGTTATAAAAACCTGTTTTATACGCTAATATTGCCACAGGCACATTTAATAAGGTCAGTTTCGGATTCAGGGTATTAGTAGGGACCTAGCCATATGTTTAGGTTATAGGCCTCAAATCTCATGACAGAATCCCTTTAAGAGTTTGAGTGCTAACCCTGTTACATCTGTACAAACAACAGGGAATATAACAAACACAAACAAACGCGACACTTAACTTCTGTAGAGAAGGACGAGCAGGAAAACCAGAGTCAAACTCACACCAGCTCAGCCAAATCCAAATGAAGCTATCTACCGCATAGTCAGAAGGGTGGGGTCAGACTATAAAGGGTAGAAGTGATGACCACTGAGCAACAGCTAAGAAAAGGGAAGTGGTCATTAACCCTATTAACACTGAATCAAGAGAAATCAAGGATGCTGTTAGATTCGACTTATGAAATACGTTATGGATTTTCAAACCCTACAGGGTTAACAATGGCAGTGATCTTATATGGACAAAGAAATCTTGGGCCCAACTTCCAAGAAGGTACCTTAAGCTTAATGTTTCTTGTGGACAGCCACACAGAATCACCCACTCTCAGGTCCAGACCATTCATACGTCTCCTGTCAGCCACACGCTTATACCTGTTGCCCATCTTTTTCAGGTTATTTTTAATTTTCCACCAAATCGAAGACCAAGAAGAGGTAAATCTTTCCTCCTTAGGAATACCGGAAGTTTGAGAACCAGAAAATGTGCCAAACTGCCGATGGAATCCATATGCCCCAAAAAAATGCGACTTATCAGTGGACTCCTGTCTACGGTTATTAATGGAAAACTCAGCTAACGACAAGAATGAAGACCACTCCTCCTGGTTCTCTGAAACATAACATCTCGAGTAAGTCTTCAGATTCTGATTGGTGCGCTCCATCTGTCCGTTCGACTGAGGATGAAAAGCCGAAGAAAAGGATAATTGTACTCCCAGTCGAGTACAGAACGCTTTCCAGAATCTGGAAACAAACTGAGTCCCCCAATCAGACACCACATCAGAGGGAATGCCAAGTAGTTTCACGATGTTATCGACAAACACCTGTGCAAGAGTCTTGGCATTAGGTAGAGCCGGCAATGCTATAAAATACGCCATTTTGCTAAACCGATCAACTACCACCAGGATCACGGTTTTTCCCGAAGAATTCGGTAAATCTGTGACAAAGTCCATGGACAAATGCGTCCAAGGTCTGGACGGGATGGGTAATGGAAGAAGAGATCCAGAAGGCCGAGTATGTGTCACCTTAGCACGAGCACAGGTACAACAGGCTGACAGATAGTCCTCAACACACTTACGTCCCGGCCACCAAAATCTGCGTAAGATGAGAGATCGACAGTGGATCTACTCCCAGGGTGTCCAGCCAAGACAGTACAGTGATGTTCCTCAAATACCTTATGACGCAAGTCTGAAGGAACAAACAATTTCACTGGAGGACAAGAGTCCGGTGCATCCTCTTGGGCCTCCAACACCTTAGCCTCAAGATCAGGATAAAGGGCAGATATGACTACCCCTTCAGAAAAAATAGGACTAGGATCTTTAGAATCACCACCCCCCTCCAGGAAAGCTGCGCGACAAAGCCTCTGCCTTGACGTTCTTAACCCCAGGGCGGTAGGTGACAATGAAGTTAAATCTGGTGAAAAACCGCGACCATCTGGCCTGCCTTGGATTCAGTCGTTTAGCTGACTCAAGGGAAGCCAGATTTTTGTGATCAGTAATTACCGTAATAGAATGAATTGCTCCTTCCAACCAATGGCACCATTCTTCAAAAGCCAACTTAATGGCCAGCAAATCCCTATTATCCACGTCATAATTTCTTTCAGCAGTCGAGAGTTTTTTTTAGAGAAAAAAGCACATGGGCACCTGAGGGACTGTGACATGAAGGCTCCGTCCCGGGAGGACAACCTGTCCAGTCTCCACATCACCCTGTCCGTGCTGTCCTAGTTCGGCTGGCTGGTCAATCACACCAAGTCCTCCCTGGTTCCCAGTCAGAGGATGGAATTCCTAGGTAGGGGTGGGCGATATGGCCTAAAATCTATATTGCGATATAATTTTAAGCATGTGCGATATATATCGCGATATATTGTTTTCTATATTTGTGGGTGGGGGGGGGGGGTGTTTAAACTTTTTTAAACTTTTTATTTAATAACTATTAGCCTCATTAAGGGCTAGAACCCTTGACATATTCACCCTAATAGAGCTCTATCAGGGTGAATAGGACTTTACACTCTCCCTGCTGCCCTGTGCTTTGTGCACACAACAGCAGGGAGCTGACCATGGCAGCCAGCCTCTCATGTGCCCCCCAGCCTCTGATCAGCCCCCCAGTCCCTGATCCGCCCCCCAGCCCCTGATCCGACCCCCAGCCTCTCCCTCTTATCAGCCCCCTCTGGTAACTCAAACCCACCCCCCCTCCCTCCCCAGTATTAATCATTGGTGGCAGTGGCCACAGGGTCCCCCTCCCCCCCCATCATTGGTGGCAGTGGGCAGTTCCGATTGGAGTCCCAGCAGTGTAATGCTGGGGCTCCGATCGGTTACCATGGCAGCCAGGACGCTACTGAAGTCCTGGCTGCCATGGTATGTTAGTGAGCAGCCTTATACTCACGTACGCCGTGGCCGCCGGGCGCTGCTTCTTCTCATAGGTCTGTGCGGTGCATTGCTAATGCTATAAGCATTAGCAATGCGCCGCACAGACAGAAGAAGGAGCGACCGGCAGCCACGGCGCACGTGAGTATAATGCTGCACACTAACATACCATGGCAGCCAGGTCTTTAGTAGCGTCCTGGCTGCCATGGTAACCCATCGGAGCCCCAGCATTACACTGCTGGGACTCCGATCGGAACTGCCCACTGCCACCAATGCAGAGACTGAAGAACATTCCCGGCACCCGACCTCTGACAGGACGCTGTGATCCGCGCGATTAACCCCTCAACTGAGAGGTTAATTGCGGCAGATCGCAGCATGCAGTCATAGGGACCGGGATATGGCTGGCACATGAACGCTACGTTGGTATTCAGGCATTCATTGGTGGCGCAGTGGCCACAGTCCCTCCCCTCCTCCTCCTACTCTGTTCTTATTGGTGGCCAGCGGCAGCCACGCACAGTGGGGAGGGAGGGACTCCCTCCTTCTCCACTGTGCCTGCTCAGGAGAACATGGTGCGCGCCGAGAGCGCGATCATTTACTACCGCTCCGTGGTCATATCGCGGTCCGGCGATATGCACAAAATCCATATCGTGGCACAAATTTATATCGTATATCGCCTAACCCTATTCCTAGGCATGGTCCTCGACGCTCGCCTTGGCTGAGTTTTCCTCCCTCAGGACAAGGTAGTGGCTCTCCAGTCAGGGGTGTCTCATCTCCTCTGCCCATCAGGGCATGCATGCGTGTTCTGGACCGGATGGTTGCAATCTGTCCCCTTAGGTCCGCCGGGACTTGCGCTGGTGGCTGAACCCGCTGTCTCCCACTGAAGATCCTTCCTTCCCCCCCCGTTGGCAGATGATCTCCATAGATGCCAGCCTGACAGGTTGGGGGGCAGTCTTCGGGTCTCTCTCATCCCAGGGTCAGTGGTCGATGCGGGATTATTATCCTGGAACTCAGATCAATATGCTGGAACTCAGGACCATTTACCTAGCTTTGGGAAGTCCCATGGTGCTGTGTCCCCCAATGCTATTCACGAGAAAAAGAGATTTTTGTACTTACTGTAAAATCCTTTTCTCGTTGGATGCATTGGGGAACACAGATCCCACCCATGTTGTTTTTTTCTTCGTTCAGGTTTTCCGGATTTCCCAGGATCCTTTGATAATGGTCCTTTTTCTGGTTTAGGACATTTTGGCTTCACCGATCGTTGGGTTTTTTGATGCTCCTACTGCTTTCGGTTCAAATGGTTAGTTTAGTGTCTGAGCAGAGGGTATAGCCCATCTGGGTGGAGCCAACACTTTTCTTTTCTAATGTCAGCCTCCTAGTGGCAGCTCGGCATATACCCATGGTGCTGTGTCCCCCAATGCATCCAAACGAGAAAAGGATTTTACGGTAAGTACAAAAATCCTTTTTTTATGCGGGGCTGCGGAACGGACATAAGGATGCAGACAGCACACGGTGTGCTGTCCGCATCTTTTGCAGCCCCATTGAAGTGAACGGGCCACATCCATCTCTCAAAAATTGTGGACAAAAATCACGGTCATGTGCATGAGCTCTGAGGCATAAGGTTGAGGTCCTGCAAGTGTTTCACTGCCTCCAACCATATCTATCTGGCCACGGTACACCTGCAGGATATGCACAAAATATGGCTAGAGAAGGTTAGAAGATGACAAAATAACAAATCAATAAGCAGCAATAACAAATACAAAGAACCGCATGTGCTGGACTTTCTGTACATCCTGCAGTTGTCCTATTATTATTATTAATGGCACGTGGAGTGTTTTCTACTTTCATTTTTTTCTTAACTTGGCATTATTTTTTTCTACATGTGACTTAATAAAGGTTAGATATTTCTTACATATTTCAGGTGTGCACAGTTTTCTGCGGTGTGTTTCTTAAAAGGAGTCTGGTTTGGTGCACTGGCACACAAAAAACGGATCCGCAAAAAATACGGATGACATCCATGTGCATTCCGTATTTTGTGGAACGGAAGAGCTGGCCCCTAATAAAACAGTACTATCCTTGTCCGTAATGCAGACAATAATAGGACATGTTCTATTTTTCCCCAGAACGGAAATAAGGAAACAGAGCAACTTCCATTTTTTTGCGGACCCATTGAAATAAATGGTTCCGCATACGGTCCGCAAAAAAACAGAACGGACACGGAAAGAAAATACGTTCGTGTACATGAGCCTTTACTCAGCGGTGCCCTTCCAGTATCTTTTGGCTCATTTTAGATTGAACATCCTGATCAAAAAAGATTGGCCCTGTCTTTCTATATGTGTCTAAATAAAGATTATGTATATATTTGTGGTATACTGTATTTTGGGTGTGCACAGTTCTTTGTAGTGTGTTTCTTACAAGGAGTCAGAGTGTTCAATCTAGGACTCTCAGGTCTTTTGCTGTAAGTGAAGTGAGAAGAATTATAAATATATATATATATATATATATATATATATATATATATAAGTTTACTATACCATGCACTTGTTCTTTTAGGACTTCTGCCATTAAACCTTGGGGAAGAGGACCCTGTGAAAAACAAATCATATGATATAAATAGGTAAAATCTTGCTACCACTATTTTGCTTAAAAATTAGAAAACATTTCCTAACAAAAACATGCAACGATTTTTGCTCAAATGCCAAAAACCGGCATTGTTGGTATGTAGCAAATTTATTATGTGTCTCTACACTTTTTTTTGCACCTTTCTGAAAAGTACTAATAATGTCATACACCCTCTGCTGGCGCAAAACAATGTGTAAAGTACACCAGTTATGAGGAGGTTTAAAACGAACCTGTCCCCACGAAATGCAATACGATCTGCAGACAGCATGTTATAGAGCAGCAGGAGCTGAAATAAAATAAATTCAGTAAAACGTATACTTTCTATACTTATGACCACGGCGAGTACAGTTATCAGTGACTGACAGCTATCTTTGTGTACCACCTAAGTCCCCTTCGGCCCCTTACACACGAGCAAATTTTCCGCACGGGAAGTGAACGCATAGCACCTGCACTGAATCCTGACCCATTCATTTCAATGGGTCTGTGTACATGAGCGGGTTTTTTTTCACTCATCAGTTCTGCGTTGCGTGAAAAATGCAGCATCTTCTATATTCTGCATTTTTCATGCAGCCCTGGCCCCATAGAAGTGAATGGGCCTTCAGGGAAAAACACATTGCATCCGGAAGCAAGTGCGGGTACGATGTGTTTTTCACTGATGGTTGCTAAGAGATGTTGTTTGTAAACCTTCAGTTTTTTATCACGCGCGTGAAAAATGCATCAAAACGTATTGCACCTGCGCGGAAAAAACTGAACAACTGAACACAATCGCAGACAAAACTGACTGAGCTTGCTTGCAAAATGGTGCGAGTTTCACTGAACGCATCCTGTACGCATCCAGAGCCAATCCGTCACACTCGTGTGAAATAGGGCCTAAAGGTCCTTTTACATGGACAACTAATCAGGTAAATTACCTGGGATGAGTGTTCGTATATATGTTCGGTCATGGGGTTATCGTTTTCCTCTGCTGGCACCAAAAATCACTGTTTCTGGGCAGCAGATTGGGCTGTGTATATAGCGGTCTGCTGCCCAGGAACAATGATCTTCTATGGGCACATGCGATTGCTCTAGTAATCGCTAGTCTCTATTCAGTCCCCATATGAATGCAGTCCTCATCTCCAATGACAATCAGGCAATTATCAGAAACATCTGGTTCGTTTCCAATAATTGCCTGACACATCGGTCCATGTAAAAAGACCTCCCCAGAGTACAAATGACATCAGAGAGGGTCTGAAATGTATAAATTATGTTTTACTGAATATTTTTACTGAGCTCCTCCTGCCCTATAACCTGCTGCCTGCAGATTGCATTGCCCTTTGTGGTGACAGGTTCTCTTTAAGGAACTGAAGATGCCACTTGTGGTGGTCTGACTCGGAATGGTATTACTCATTTTGGTGGGCATGATTACTGTCATTTACTTTTCTATTTTGTTAATTTACTACTTGTATTGCATGTAAATCGGCCTACATTGCCTTTGTATAAGCAGCTATTCTCATGGCTATACGGGTTGTGCCGTGGCTACATTGCCACCTATTTACTTATGCACTTTCACTTCATCACCTTCACCCTGTTGTCAGACCACCATAACCGATTTGTTTTTAACAATTTTTTATTTTTGCGTCTGCTAATCATGTTGAGAAGTATTTGTTAAGACAATAAGATGAATTATTTAATCAAGACTACTGTGTGATTATAATATCTTTTACTATCTAACCTCATATATCCGTATTGGTTTTGCTAATAATTGGCTGGATGGCAAAAGAAATTCCCAAGATACGGACTTGGTCCAATTTGGTAAACAGAGTGAAAATATAATTTTTTTTATATAAAAATAGGAAGAAAATAAAGGCTTGGTTAAGGATCTGGTCGAGGTGGACTTCTCCCTAAATTTCTCTTTCTTGACAGGACACCGTACAGGGTGGGATTTTAATGGTTGGGTTGATTTTTCTAACTATGATGAGTAATTGATATAATTATGTGTATTTTATGTAATAAAAAAAAAAGAAGATGAATAGAATATTTTGATCATTTTACATATTACTTACTGTGTGACCCTGAACTGTTTGGTGACATATAAGGTGGAAGAGGTGAGGCAGCAGCCTGAAAAACAAATGTTGTTAAAATGATGAAACATTGCATGAGTGTTCAAGTATAAATCACATTGCTAAAGAGGACCTGATAGTCCTCCTGACATTCCTCTTTTAATAAATCCTTGTATTCCCTATAAGAATTCTAAAGCCTCTTTTTAAGAACACTGGCCCGGATTTACTAATGTGTCTGAATCTAGAACCTGTCTAAAAAAGTGGTGCAAATTGGCCCAGTTTGGGGCAGATTTATCAAAACTGTTGCAAAGGAAAACTGGCTTAGTTGCCAATAGCAACCAATCACATTTCACCTTTCATTTTTCAAAGCTCCTTATAGGCAACTAAGCCAGTTTTCCTTTACACTGGTTTTGATAAATCTGCCCATTTGTGTTTCTCCAATTTGTATCCACTCACTCGAAGAGCCGACAATGCGTGGCCTAAGTGGAGACACTTTTTTAGTCCTCCTAGAAATGCTCAAGATAAATTGACAAGTAGGGGAGGTATCCCTACATAGTCCTGCCAGTCGTCTTTTTTCCCATTTAGATTTTTTACTCCTTGCTTTCTGGAGCAATAACTTTTTTTTTTTTTTCTTAAATTTTCCCTTTTACATGGCCATACGAGGACTTTTGCAGAATTATTTGCACTTTCCAATGGCACCATTTAATATAGCATAGGATGTAGTGGGAAAAAAATTCCAATTGGGCTGGAACTGGAAAAATTCCATAGTTTTATGGGTTTTGTTTTTATGGTGTTTCCTATGTGGTAAAACTGACCTGTTGATTCATTCGGGTCAGTACAATAATTACAGCATTTCTATAGTTTTTCTTGTTTTAATACTTTAAAAATACCTTTGAAAAAAATAATTATTTGCATCGTCATAGTCTGACCCCCGTAACTTTTTTATATTTACATCTGAGGAGCTGTGTGGGGGCTAATTTTTGCAGGACGACCTGTTTTTATGGATACCATTTTGGAGTCTGTATAACTCGTTTTATTCAATTTTATTTGGGGACGTGAAGCAACAAAAAAAATAGCACATCAGCCATTTTTTTCTATTATGCCATTCACCATATTGAATAAATATTTTTATATTTTAATAGTACGGAGGAACTGGGTGAGTCTTTATATTTTTAAAAACTTTTTTTTACACTTCTTTTAAGTCCTCCTAGGGGACTTTAACATGCGATCATCTGATTGCTTTTCCAATGGACTGCAATGATTTAACATTGCAGCTTATGGGAGATTCACTATGTGTATCTTAGGGGTTAAATGTCCATGATCAGCATTATCGCGGATCACGGACAGTGCCTCAAGGTGTATGTTGTGCAAAACAGCAGGCACCCAGCGACTATGGTGCCTGCTTGACTCCTGAGTGGGAGCCATCTTCAAAACCCCAACTTATGTTGTACATGTATGGCACAAGTCCTGAAGGGGTTAAAATACACTCAGTTTGCCATACTCACAAAAGTCCAGGAAGCTTATTTTATATGGTGCGCTTTGCATATTGTAGACTTATTTCTGTGCCTCTTTTTGACATGGAAGGGGAAAGAAGTAGTCAATGGGGACTATATGCTTGACCCAATACTATCTAAAACAGCTTTGCACCGCGGTAGTGCAGCTGCACTATTTATTTTGGGCCTACTGAAACAGACATGCCCTGTACTTGGCTGCTTCAGTCAGACGTATGGGCATCAAATGGAGCAGCAGGGAACATGCTAGACCACCGCTGTAATCAAACTCCTCCTTACTACGGTTGTGCAGTGAAGAATGGGGGCTCAGGACTTTCCTTCTACTGACTGGTGGGAATACCAGTGGTGGGGCTCCAAGCAATCTGACATTTGTAATCTACCCTATGGACACATGATAAATGTTCTTTGTAGGAAAACCCATTTAACACCCGTGTATATAAAACAGTTAAAGCAATCAGGTGAAGTGATCTGACCCACTGCTTAAAGCGAACCTTTCACCAGGATTTCACTTAATAAAATATTACCAGTAGTACCTTATAGATTATCCTCATTCTGTTTCAATGCATTCTTGTCCCGCTTTCCTGGGATGTATATTCATGAAAAAAACGACTTATAAAGTCCTCGTCTCCAGCTCCTGAAGTCACGGTAGAAGTCAAGGGGGTAGCCCTTTCCTCACTCCAGGCTGTAACTCCCCTGCCCTAACCCCTCCTCTAAGTAGTGTAACTGACACCTGGCTCAGTCGCCGGGACCGCGCTTGTACAGGCGGCGCATGCGCTGTCGGACTCAAGCGCGATCCTGTAACTGAATCGCACGTGAGGAAGAGAAGACATGCAGGCATCGGTGACGGCGCATGCGCAATTCAGTTACAGGATCGCGCTTGAGTCCGACAGCGCATGCGCCGCCTGTACAAATGCGGTCCCGGCGACTGAGCCGGGTGTCAGTTACACTACTTAGAGGAGGGGTTAGGGCAGGGGAGTTACAGCCCGGAGTGAGGAAAGGGCTACCCCCTTGACTTCTAGTGTGACTTCAGGAGCTGGAGACGAGGACTTTATAAGTCGTTTTGTTCATGAATATACATCCCAGGAAAGCGGCACAAGAATGCATTGAAACACAATGAGGATGATCTATAAGGTACTGGTAATAGTTTATTAAGTGAAATCCTGGTGAAAGGTTCGCAGATTTGTTCATATGTAGTCAGACCTTCTTTATTCAGCAGATCAAGTATTTCACAATTGTCAAATATTAAAAATAACTTACTGAATGTTGCTGAGCACGAGAAGAGCTTAGTTCTAAGCCAAACGAATCACTACAGTCCATAGAAAAAGATGAGTTTAAGCTGCTGATTACTCTCCTGGGTTTCTTTGATGTTGAAACTAAAGATTCATGACTTAGCAATCGTTTGGCTCTAAGTGATCCTGGAGAATTACCTAATGAAGAATAAGCAGTTTTTGATAATTCAATTTGGGCTGAATTGACTGGCTGGGGTCCATTTTTGGTTAGATTTCTAAACAGACTTTCAAAATCCCCATTTTTACTGTGACCTCCGGAAAATGCAGAGATGGAATTTCTCCTGGTCAGAGTGCTCGTTCTTTCCGGTGGTTGCTTAACATGGTCCTTATAAAAACTAGCAACGTTTCTATCAACTTCCCTCTGGCTGTCAGTGGTCATTGAGTTCCTTGGGCTTTTTGATTCTTCGCTCATATTGCAGTTAGGTTTGGCAATCATTTGTTTAGGACTGTGTAACATAGAAATCCCAGAAATGACGTTTTTTCTGCTCAGGGAAAGAAGGTCTTTAGAGTCTTTGCAGTATGGAGATTGGGCTATGGCAATATCTATATGGCTTTTGTTGGTTATACTCTTACTTGGACTGATGCACATTTTAAATGAGGGAGATGTTCCCGAGCTGTATCCAAGAGACATAGCACCATTCATTTCCTTTTCCTGTTGGCTCTGAAAGGGACTGTCCTTGTGTATGGTCTGACTATCTAAGATACATTGAAAGGGCTTACTAGCATTGTTCTGAAAGTCCACGTGAGGTGGGACTGCGGCAGCTGGTCTGTCATATTTGCATAGCTTCGAAAATAAACTCAAACGTGGTTCCTGCAACTGTGTGGAAACATAAGTCTTAGGAGCAGTCGCGATTTCCTCTGAACTGGGTACAGGGCATAGTGTGTACGTCCTATTAAAAGACCTGGACATGCTTCTGTTAACCATTTTCATTTCTAATATTTTCTTACGCAAAATGAGGCGCTTGTAATGCCGGACAATATTATCAGCTATTTGGTTTTTCACTTGAAAATCCAATAGGCTGCAGAGGTTCTCAATCATTTGTGGATAATAATCCCCAAGAGTCTTATTCCCTGGTTCAGAGTAGCTTGCTTCTTCACGGTCTGAAGATCCACTACCATCTTCTTGACAGACAGCGTACTTTCCCGAAGACTCTGAAAAACATTCTTTGTTGTTCCGCTCCATAAATCTCTTCATTTGTTCGTAAATGGTGATGTTGACTGGCAAAGCAACAGGCATGTTCTTTCTCATAACGCCCAAGCCACTATTTCGTGGTGACATTTCTTTGTGTTCTGGAAAATAGCAAAAACGGAATGTTAATTTAAAGGAGCTGTCCAACCCCTTGAATTTGTTTATGAAAAACTTACACTGATCCAACCCCACACCCCAATGGCGTTTCCCAGATCCCGCTCTGGTCATGACAATAACATGTTACTGCAGCCAATTACTGGCTGCAGCTATCACCAGTGATGGTCAGTTCGCCAGCGAACACATGCGGGCTGCCATCTTTAGTAAGGTAGACTCACCCGTCCGGCGATGCACAGGTAAGCCCTTACCTGTGTCGGGAGCCTGTCTGAAATCAAATGCAGTCACCGGGAGCAAGCAGTTCCAAGAACAGCCGCCAGAGGCCTTCATCGGGCTGTTCTCGGAACTGCCTGCTCCCAGTGACTGCATTTCATTTCAGACCAGCTCCCGGCACAGGTAAGGGCTTACCTGTGCATCGCCGGACATGTGAGTCTACCTTACTAAAGATGGCAGCCCGCATGTGTTCGCTGGCGAACACTGTGAACTGACCATCACTGGCTATCACCACTGAAGTCTTCGACACAACATCACAGGAGGCAAAGATACAGAGACCAGTGAAGGACCCAGAAAGCAATGTCACAGGAGCACTTGGCGAGTACTGCTCATTTTGTTAGTTTACATTTTTTGTATAACATGTCAAAGGGCTGGACAATCTTTAAAATGACTAAACCTAGTACTTGAAACGGTTCTCAGAAAGAAAGTGTTACCATTAGCATTATGTTCCATTAAGGCAGTGGTTTGGCCATAAAACGGTTCAACCTGAAGACAGAAATAAAAATTCACATTAAACAGGACATGTAATCTCTCCTGACATGTCTAACTGAATACTTATACTCCCCATGAAATAACAAGTCTGATGATTTTCAAATTTTTTTATTATTATTTTTTTTCTTTTTCTGATAATATACATTTTTTCAAATTTGTCACTGTAGCCATATGAGAGGTTTTTATTTTTGTGGGATGAATTGTATTTTTTAGTAATACCATTATTCTGACATAGTTTGAGGATATAAACTGTGTGGGATAATACTTTATGGGCTACATTTATCAAAACTAACAGGAAAACGGTCTTAGTTGCCCACAGCAATCCAATCAGAGCTCACCTTTCATTTTTTCATAACACTTTAAGAAAGCTCTTTAAGAGAGCGCTTATTGGTTGCTATGGGCCTATATGTCAGTACAATTAACAGCCATACCAAATACTGTATGTATAGTTTAATGTTTTACTACTTTTGCACAATAATAGTAGGTCTCATGCAAAAAGAATAGTATTTTAGGTCACTGCATTCCAATAGCCAGTACCTATCCATTTTTCTGGGGCTTGTTATAACTATTTCCCCATTTAGATGTGTCAAGTTCCTCTTCAAAAGGTCAAATACATATTATCCAGAAGAACAAAGAGGTACAAAAGCATTAGAAACAGCAGACAATAGTCTATTATAAATACAAGAATGCAAATGCTTACTTCAAAAGTGGTAGATGATTTCTTTTTTGAACATGGTGAGTTAACCACTACCGGTAAATCACAAGATGTCCATTTCCTTGGACTCAAACCTTGACTTTTTCTAACGGATGGCATTTTCTAAAGGAAAACACAAAAACACATCGATGAAGTAGGTCATATTCCATTCCATGTCATTAAAAGCAGTTATCAGTCCCTCTCCCAAAGGGTCAGTCCCCCAGTGAAAACAAACATACATCAGGTATTACTATGTTTCTGGAGTGCGGAAGGAAACAATACTCCATGAACCCAATTTCAGCATTTATCATGTAGAGAAAGTTAATACAAGGCACTTACTAATGTATTGTGATTGTCCATATTGCCTCCTGTGCTGGCTTCATTCATTTTTCCATCTCTCTGCTCGTTTCCATGGTTATGATCACCCTGCAATCCAGCAGCAGTGGTCTTGCTTGCACACTAAACAAGCACAAGCCTATGTGAGCTCCCACGGTCCTGGCCACCAGAGAGGCCGGTGTTTTATCCCATAGTGTGCAAGCACGGCCATTGCTGCTGGATTGCAGGGTGGTCATGGAAATGAGCAGTGAATAATGTGATGGAAAAATGTATGAAGCTAGCAAAGGAGGAAATATAGATAATCACAATACATTAGTGAGTGGCTTGTATTGTCTGTCACCTAATTTGGACATATTTAACTGTTATCACTGTCCTGTAGGTGACGTAAACAGTTAACAGATCGTACCTTTCTTTCTCATTTCTCTACATTTGATGTTGAATAAACAAAGTTTGAAGATATATACGAAAATGAGCTGCAAGTGCCCAGGGGCGTTCCTCTCTGAATGCAAGTGCCCATGTTCTCCTGAGAATGCCGTTATCGCTCCTCCCATGTTTCTATGTAAGCCAGCCCAGTGCCCTGACATCATGGACTCTTCTCTCTGACATCCGAGTCAGAGCCAGGCCCGGGCATGTGATGTACACTGCCCACTGTGGGCAGCTGCATCAGTAAACTGACTTCGCACTGACGTGAGCTGTCGCAGGATTTCAGAGAGCAGAGTCCATGAGGTCTATATCCAGAAGTGTAGTCCCACATGCAGGCGAGGAATACTTATATCCAGAACTGCAGTCCTACATGCAGGGGTACAATAGCTATATCCAGAACTGTAGTCCCACATGCAGGGGAGGAATACTTATATCCAGAACTGGAAAACCACATGCAGGGGTAGAAGACCTACAGTCCCACATGCAGGGGAGGAATACCTATATCCAGAAGTGTAGTCCCACATGCAGGGGAGGAATACTTATATCCAGAACTGGAGTCCCACATGCAGGGGAGGAATACTTATATCCAGAACTGGAGACCCACATGCAGGGTAGGAATACTTATATCCAGAACTGGAGTCCCACATGCAGGGGAGGAATACTTATATCCAGAACTGGAGTCCCACATGCAGGGGAGGAATACTTATATCCAGAACTGGAGTCCCACATGCAGGGGAGGAATACTTATATCCAGAACTGGAGCCCCACATGCAGGGGAGGAATACTTATATCCAGAACTGGAGTCCCACATGCAGGGGAGGAATACCTATATCCAGAAGTGTAGTCCCACATGCAGGGGAGGAATACTTATATCCAGAACTGGAGCCCCACATGCAGGGGAGGAATACTTATATCCAGAACTGGAGTCCCACATGCAGGGGAGGAATACTTATATCCAGAACTGGAGACCCACATGCAGGGGAGGAATACTTATATCCAGAACTGGAAAACCACATGCAGGGGAGGAATACCTATATCCAGAACTGTAGTCCCACATGCAGGGGAGGAATACTTATATCCAGAACTGTAGTCCCACATGCAGGGGTAAAAGACCTATATCCAGAACTGGAGTCCCACATGCAGGGGTAGAATACTTATATCTAGAACTGTAGTCCTACATGCAGGGGTAGAATAGCTATATCCAGAACTGCAGTCCTACATGCAGGGGAGGAATACTTATATCCAGAAGTGTAGTCCCACATGCAGGGGAGGAATACTTATATCCAGAACTGGAGTCCCACATGCAGGGGTAGAAGACCTATATCCAGAACTAAGGGAGGGAGGAATAAATGGAGAGGTGGCCGCTCATGTGCACAACTGTTCCCATTCATTTCAGTGGAAATTGGGAAAACATCCAAGCAGTTCATACAAGGGAAGCAGGGAATATTTCTGGCATGTCTATCGGCATGATGAGAATACTCCTTTTAGGGTGTTTCCACACATTGTTTGGGGGTGTACTTGGTATTTTTGAAAGAAGCCCTGCAAATTCAACCCCACTAAATCAAATCCCAGCACTAGTCATTTATTGTGAAATGTTCCCATAATGGCACACACCCTCTCACTATACAAATTATGTTTTTACATACATTTCCATAGAATGTATACTCAGAGATTCATGTATCAAATAATTAAATGCCTATAGAAACTTGTATTAGGATCATGCCATGTACCTACAGCCTAAAGAAGCACTCCCACAAAAACTTTTATTCTCTGACCTGTTAGAAAGGTACATGATGTTAACTGTATGAAAGTAATCTTCTTACAAGAGACTGTATTTATGAGTTATAACCTCCCTTCTGATCCTCAACTGTGTCATATGACCAACACTCTTACTCTCCAAGTAACACACCATCTTATGTGTGGACAGGAAGCCAGTTTCTCTATGTATTCCTATGGGAGCCTCAATGTCAGTCTCATATAGGGCTGCAACAAGTACTCGATTAAATAGAGTAATTCGACAAAAAAATCCTTGATGCAAATTTTTTGCATCGAGGATTCCTTTGTGTCACGTGACCACGGAGCGGGAGTGAAGCGCTTACACTCGGAATACTCACCTTTCCAGCAGGGGGCCTCTGGACACTCCACAGCACGTCCATGGAATGATGGAGTGTCGGCGGCGCCCCTGCTGGAAAGGAGGCGCTCAGCAGTTCCCTGGTGACCCGCGCTGGGGGGGAGCCGCCAGAGCGCGATGTGACAGAGCCCGGTTTCGGGTGTTATAGGATATGGCCCATCGCCCTGCAGGAGCGGGATGAGCACCAGCCCGACGTCCTGCACTTGTCCCCTATGGGCAGCACATGGAGCAGCAGGAGCACCAGCAGCTGCCGAAACACACTTAATGGACTTCAATGCAGATGATGCCCAGCAGCACCACGGTAACTGTCATGACAACTGCTCCCCGATACGAATCCTGACAACCCCACCCCGTTACGAGTCCTGACAGCCCCTGCCCTATGCCAGCCAGTCCTGACACCTCCTGCCCGATGCTAGCCGGCCCTGACAGCCCCCCTGCCCGGTGCCAATTGACTCGCAACCTGACAGGACCCCCCCCCCCCCCTCCCACACCCACAGTAGGTACTTTCACCCTGTCACCCTCTCCCGATAGGTACTGACACCCTGGGACTTACTGATTGCAGTCCCTCAGATGATCAAAGGTTGTGTTTGCATTTCCTTACACATTCTTTAAGGTTCATTACACTTCTTACTTCTTCCTCTAAGATGTGTCCTGTAATGAAACCGCCCGGGTCTATAGGTGAGATCTATAGGTGTATGTAGGCGTTCCCCCACTAACAACCCTTCAGAGCTTCCGCAAACATTGGCTTTCATTATAGTGTCATTATTGCCCAGCCCTAGTACCTTAAATAATATGTCTAGAGATGAGCGAATTTCAGGTTATGAAATTCGTTCACGCTTCGTTACTGGTAAAAGGTGAATTGTGTTATGGATTCCGTTACCACGGACCATAATGCAATTCTACGATGGAATGCATAACGGAATGGCTTTAGAGGCATTCCGGTATTCATTCCGTCATAACAGAAGTCTATGGGCTGCAAAACGGATTCGTCCCATTTCCGTTATGCAGGGGAATTCACCTTTTATTAGTAAACGAAGCGTGAACGAATTTCAAAATATGAAATTCGTTTATCTCTAAATAAGTCCACTATATTGTACAGCTTTTTATTATCGGTACGCTAGATACTGTTTTGTGATATATACTAAACAAAAAGTATGAAATATCACAGAACAGTATTGGGTATCTGTGGTAATAACCCGTACAATATAGTGAACATATTATTTGTGATGATTGGTAAACAGTGTGAATAAAAATACAAGGGGAGGCGCAAGGTTTGCCTGTATGGAGCGGGGGAGAGCTGATGGCTCTGGGGGAGTGGATCAGAAGGCACTTGGGGTGGGGGAGAGCTGATGGGACTGGGGGAGTGGAGCTGAAGGCACTGGGAAAACGGACCTGATGGCACAGGTGGGGGAGAGCTGATGGCACTGGGGGAGTGGAGCTGAAGGCACTGGTGGAACGGAGCTGATGGCACAGGTGGGGGAGAGCTGATGGCACTGGGGGAGTGGAACTGAAGGCACTGGGGGAACGGAGCTGATGGCACGGGGGGGGGCTGATGGTACTGGGGAATAGTGGAGCTGATGGCACTGGGGGAACTGATGCACTTGGGCTGATCGCACAGAGGGGAACGAAGGGTGTTGGGGACTGATGGCAGGAGGTCTGATGAGTTTTTATAAAGAAAAGCAGTCTATTAATTCATTTTTTCTTATTAGAGTACTCGATTAATCGTAAAAAATAATCGGTAGAATACTCGATTATTAAAATAATCATTTACTGCAGCCCTAGTCTCATAGGAATGTATAGATGTCCTGTCCGGTGTCATTTGAAAGGGTCGAGTGTTGGTCACATGACAGCTGAGGATTAGACCCTACAATTTACATTATGTACCTTTCTAATGGACCAGAGAATAATAAATTGTGTTGGAGTGGTTCTTTAGGCCTGCCATACACATTAGATCACTTTCTACAGTCAGAATTTTGCAGTAGTAACTGCAAGCCAAAACCAAAAGTGGGCCCAGAACATGAAAGCTATCAACCACTGAGCAATCTCAATCTTTTTTTTATCTTGCACAAGGATTAGCACCACTGAATGGGACTAATTCATGATCAGATCCACGGCATTCAAACTACAAACATGTGACTGACCCTTAAGTTTTTTACATAGATACTGGAATAAACACAGATTTTTCCAACTTGTATTTAAAAAAGTGTGAACATACTCTAACGCATGCATATGTATTTTGGGGACGGGAGAGATAGCTGTCCGCTAATAACTATCTTGTGAATGGCCAGCCGTACAGTGTAAAAATGGAGTCACATTACTAATACATAGCTGAAGAGTCTACAAAAATATTATAAATTTTATGCATGTACAATAAATGTAGACAATATTAGTCCTGGACATTTAATAATTTTCTACTTGCGACCATTTAAATATGTTCCATTGGTTGCAGCTTGTACCGTTCTTAGCACTATGTGCATAGAAAAACCTTTTTTATCTGAAATAAAATATATTCACCTTAGGCAGCACTAACGGAGTAGCCACACCAATGTTTTCAGTTTCTATGAGAGATCAAGAAGAAAAAATGGAGAACATATCAAATGTGCAGGCAATATACCTGTAATTTCAGTTTATTTTTAAATGGCTTTGGCCACTTTTGGGGGGGTATTTAGAAACCCTCCTCGTGGCCAGACCTGAAAAAGGGGCAGCATACTTACATGCTTCCCTGCCGTTAAGTCCTGGACACTTTGCTCCCCAGCCTTGGCTGCCTTGCTTGGGTCCTTCACTTTCAACACTTGGTTTGACACTGCTACAGCCAATCACTGGCCACAGCAGTGACCTGCCTCTCTTGTGTCACATGACCAACTGACTTGGTGCAAGGTAAGCAGGTCACCGCTTCAGCAGTGTCAAGTGGATGTTGACAGCGGGGATCTCAGTGAGGCAACTGCGGACAGGGAGTGAAAGTTTGGGGACCCAGCTGCAGGAAGCAAGTAAGTATGCTTTCCTTTTGCATGTCTGACCACAAGGGGGCTTTGCCAAAACCTCCCAAAAAGGAGGCCAAACCCTTTAATATAGTGTAGGGAGAGGAATATGAAGCATTTTTGTGATATATTTTATTAGGGAAAGAGATTTATTTTTAATAGAAAACAGTATAAGAGTCTCCTTAGCAACACTCAAACTGATCATGGCTAATGAGAGTCAGTCTACAGCATTCTACTGAGTACTGAAGAACATACAGAGGCAGGTTTCTCAGCTTGCCTCTTATCTCACTACTCCAGGTCCTGGCTCGCTACAGGTGTCCTCTCTACCCGTTTCCCTGCCTATCTGACTTGCTGCTAGCACTGACCACTGGCAGATCTGTAAATTTCTCTTCTCTCTTCCCTGTGCTTCTGAATGCAAGGAAGAGAGAGAAGAGCTGGACTGCCAGCACACAGCGCTGACAGTAAGTGTACTATGTCCCTGTATGTCTACTGTTAGCGCTGGCAGTTCTGTTCTCTCTACTCTAGTAACTAACAGGGAAGAAAGGGGAGAATCAGGCTGTCAGCGCTTAGCACTGACTGTAGGTACACTTACTGTCGGTGTTCCTACAAGGACTCTTTCCACGCTGTTTTGTAGTAAAATATAAGCACCTTTGCCTAATATAGTATATTACAAAAATGTTTCACATCACTGTCCATACACTATATTAAAAATAAACTAAAAGGACAGGTACAAGACGGTAATGCATTAATCCGATAACTATCACTGTATCTCCAGTTTAATTCACTTCTCCATCAAGTTTCAGCACTGTATCACCAATGTTACTACATAGATTATCTACTACAGCCAACAGGGCCATCTGCTGGTCATTTCACAATCCTACAGATAAGGCTGGGTTCACATTACATTTTTCCTATCCATTAAATGTATACAAAAAATGGATACCACAGACTGATGGCGTACAGTGGCATCTGTTCACCATAGAGTTCCATTGTTTAAAAACAATATATACTTTTTTTTTTTACCATTGTAAGGCTACTTTCACACTTGCGTTCAGAGCGGTTCCGTCTGCTGTCTGCACAGAGGGATCCGCTCCTATAATGCAGACGTTTGGATCCGTTCAGAACGGATCCGTCTGCATTATAGCTTAGAAAAAATTCATTACATTAAAAGTCAATGGGGGACGGATCCGTTTGAAAATTGAGCCATATTGTGTCATCTTCAAACGGATCCGTCCCCATTGACTTACATTGTAAGTCTGGACGGATCCGTTTGCCTCCGCACGGCCAGGCGGACACCCGAACGCTGCAAGCAGCGTTCGGGTGTCCGCTGGCTGAGCGGAGCGGAGGCTGAACGCTGCCAGACTGATGCATTCTGAGCGGATCCGCATCCACTCAGAATGCATTGGGGCAGTAGGGATGCGTTCGGGGCCGCTTGTGAGCCCCTTCAAACGGATTTCACAAGCGGAGCCCCGAACGCTAGTGTGAAAGTAGCCTTAAACACTAGATTTTTGTACTTACCGTAAAATCTGTTTCTCTTCCGTTCATTGGGGAACACAGGCTTGACTGTGGTATAGCTGCTGCCTCTAGGAGGCGACACTAAGCACAAAAGTGTGAGCTCCTCTCTCCAGTTATACTCTTCCTACAGGGACTAAGCTAAAACAGTTTGTGCAAAAGCAGTAGGAGAAGCAAAAGAAAAACATGAAAACCAAACAATGTACAAACCCAGAACGACGCAGGCCACAACGAGCCCCGTAACAAGAGAGAATGGGTGGGAGCTGTGTCCCCCAATGAAGGAAGAGAAAAAGATTTTACGGTAAGTACAAAAATCTAGTTTACTCCTCCATATCATTAAGCGACACAGGCTTGACCGTGGGATGTTACAGAGCAGTCCCAGGGGTGGGCCATAAACGAAGAAGCCCTCCGGCCAATCAGAGATCCGCCGTCTGCAAAACTCTACGCCCCAGAGAAGCGGCAGAAGATGCAAAGGTGTGTACTCTGTAAAATCTGGCAAAAGGTGTGCAAAGACGAAGAGGTAGCCGCCTTGCACACCTGAAGGGCCGAAGCCCAATGATGTACTGCCCAAAAGGCCCCTACTACCCGAGCAGAATGAGCAGTAACCCGGAAGGGCGGAGCCCGGCCACTGATGCGGTACGCTTTCACAATGGCCAAACTAATCCATCGGGAAATGAAAACTTTGGACACAGCCAGCCCTCGTCTCGGTCCCTCTGGAATGACGAATAGTGAATCCGTCCGTTGAAAAGAGAATGTTTGAGACAGATAGATGCGAACGGCCCGAACCAAATACAGAGTGTGAAGCGACTCGATGGGGCAGGACAAAAGTAAGGGAGAATGATCTCTTCATTAAGATGGAATGCCGACACGACCTTCGGAAGGAAGGACTGGACAGGGCGAAGGACTACTTTGTCCTGATGGAGGATAAGGAAGGGCGACCGACAGGAAAGAGCTGCTAGTTCCAACACCCTACGAATGGAAGTGACTGCCACCAAAAAGGCAACAGTGTAGGACAGGAAGTGAAGGGACACCTGCTGCAAAGGCTCAAACTGAGAGGACTGGAGAGTGCAGATTAAGGTCCCAAGGATTCAACAGAGGACGGTAAGGGGCGCAACGTGCGCCATCCCTGCAGAAAGGTCCGCACCACAGAAAGCGAAGCAAAGTTCCGCTGAAAAAGAATGGAAGGGGCCGAAACTTGCCGTTTGAGAGAACTGAGAGTCAGCCCCAAGTCCATGCCCGACTGCAGGAAAGACAAGGGTCACGGCAAGGAGAACCGAATGGGAGAATTGGTGGCGTTCGCACCAACTAAAGTAGGACTTCCAGGTCCGGTGACAGATCCAGGAGGACGACGACTTCCTAGCACGAATCATGGTCTGGACCACAGCACCCGAGAAACACCGAGCCCTTAGTACACAGCGGCTTCAGCAGCCATGCCGTTAAAATGTAGAGACCCTAAATTCGGGTGGAAGATCGGTCCCTGCGACAAGAGGTCCTCCCGAAGGGGAAGACACCAGGGTTCGTCGGCGAGGAGGGAGACTAGGGATGTGTGCCAAGACGTGGAATGAGCGGAAGAGGAAGGAACGCGTAAGGAAACGTTACTGCATCCAGAGGATCACAAGGCTGTCCAAACCCCGCAACAAAGTTCTCTACCTTGCAATTGAAGCGGGAGGCTATGGGATCCACATCCGGCCAACCCTATCGCTCGCAGATCGCGAGAAAGACCTGTGGATGCAGAGCCCATTCGCTGGGATCGAGTCTCTCTCAGCTGAGAAAGTCAGCGATCCAGTTGTCGATGCCGGGGATATGAACTGCCGACAGAGCTGGGACATGGCTCTCCGCCCAGGAGAGGATGAGCGCTGCTTCCAACATGGAGTTGTTGGATTGAACCCGAACTGGATACTCCTGGAGACTGTTTGTCCAATGAACCAGAGAGAGACAAATCAGCCGCAATTCCAGAATATTGATCGGAAGGGAGCATTCCTCGCGGGACCAGGTACCCTGGACTGAGAGATTGTCCAGAACTCCCCTCCAGCCCCGGAGACTGGCGTCCATCGTCAACACTATCCAGCGGCGGGGAAGGAAGGAGCGGCCCGATGTCAGCATCGGAGACATCAACCACCACAGAAGGTCTCGGCGTGTTGGGGCAGGGAGACGGATGAGTCGATCCAGGGAGGCTGGGGAACGGTCCTAAATGGTCAGAATGTGCCGATGAAGAGCTCTGGTATGGAACTGAGCATAGGACACTGCTTCGAAGGAAGATACCATGAGGCCCAGAGCCCTCATTCACTGGCGGATGGGAAGAGGTTAAGGCCGCAACAAAGAGGATCTGACGACGGAGTGTGGAGAGTTTGTCCGGGGGCAAGAATATCTTGGCCCGATCGGTGTTGAACAGCATGCCCAGAAACATCAGCTGCCGAGATAAGTGAAGAAATGACTTTGATAGGTTCAGAACCCTCCCGAAGCGTTCCAGGGTGTCCTGGACGATACGTAGGTTGTCCGCCGTTGCCCAGAATTACGGATCCTTGATCAGGATATCGTCCAAGTACGGAATCGCCACTATCCCCCTGGCATGAAGCAGAGCCATGACTAAAGCCAGAATCTTGGTAAAGACTCTGGGAGCTGTGGCAAGACTGAACGGGAGGGCTGCAAACTGGTAATGAAAAGGTCCCACTGCGAACCGAAGATATTTCTGGTGATCGATGCAGATGGGAACATGGAGGTAGGCGTCCTTGATGTCTATCAAGGACAGGTACTCCCCTGGGTCCATGGACTGAATGCAATGACCGAACGCAGGGACTCCATCTGGAAGCGAAAAAACCGGGGCGGAGGTGGGGACCGGAACTCCAGTTTGTAACCCTCCGAGATGACTTCTCGTACCCAGGCATCCGAGATGTGAGCTAGCCAGACATGCTGGAACAGATGAAGATGAATGGGGGGCACCAGAGACCACAACGTCATGCAGAGGAGGACGCCAGGGAGGGCGAGGCTTGAAAGGTGGCTTGCGCTTCTGCTCTGGGGCAGATTTGTCGGCTGGCCTCTTTGGGCTGGAGGAACTCCGAAAGGGCTGAAAAAGAGGTCTGCGCTTTTGAGACCTGTTGAAGCTCATCCTGCTATGCAGCAAATGGGTGCTTTTACCCCCTGTAGTATCAGAGATAATCTCATCCAGTCACTTGCCGAAAAGTCTTCTACCTGCAGAAGGGAGGGACGTTAAGGCCCGTTTAGAAGGATTATCCACCGCCCAGCAAGATAGCCACAAGGTACGGCGAATAACCACCAATAGGGCTGAAGAGCAGACCAAAAGCCTGGCCGCATCTTGAGAGGCCTTACAGATGTAAGAACTGGCGTGGGAAAGTTGCACTGCAATATCCGAAAGTTCCTCCGAAGAGTCCCCAGAGGCGAGCGTAACTAGGGCTGCAGTAAACGATAATTTTAGTAATCAGCCCCTACATGTCCCCCAGTGCCATCAGATCAGCCCCTCAATGTCGCCTATTGCCATTAGTCAGCCCGTCCATGCACCCCACTGCCATCTGCCCCTCCATGCCATCCATTGCCGGCTGTCCCCATTCAGTGCCCTGTTCCCAGCTCCAGTGAAATAAAATACTTACCTCTCCTGTAGGGGCGCCGCTCCATAGCTCCTTCCTCTTCTTCTCCGCGCGCTGCACTAGATCCTGACGTCACACAGCGTCGGGTCATAGTGCGCACTTATGTGCACTATGACCTGACGATGTGTCAGGATCCAGTGCAGAGCAGTACGGGCCGGCGGGTGACCACAGAGCGGTAAGTAATAGCAAGCGCTTCACTCCAGCTCCGTGGTCACATGACACAAACGAATCCTTGATGCAAAAAATTTGCATTGATGATTTTTTTGTGTCGAATTACTCGATTCAATCGAGTAATCGTTTCAGCCCTACACGTAACTGACCGCCGGCTTTGGGGCCTGGCATCTGGGTTCAGACATAGCGAGTACTTGTAGTGAAAGATAGGAGGGCTAAAGTTAGACCCTGTAGGAAGGGGAGAAAGAGCTCACCCAGCCTGTGTCCCTTACTGCAGCCTGTCCGGAAAAAGACCTGGTGTTAGAGTCCGCAGAGGACCTCCTGAGCAAGCCATGGGCGGGGTCAGAGAAACAAGCGCAAAGAATTTGTGTCAGGAAGCCAGATCAAGGAGGGGGGAAGCAGGAAGAACTCATGCCCCGCCCCCTAATGGAGTCAGCCCCCAGCGACCATGAAAAAGAGCGCTGGCGCACCAACTGACTACCCTTTGAGGTATCTCCTCCCTGCCCCCTGTACAGAGGTGCTGCCGCAAGGAGCCCCGGCCGAGCGGAGATGCCAGCTGGGTGAGAAGTTCCCACGGCAAGGGAATCAAAAGTAGGCCGCAGTAGAAGCCGGGGCCTCAATTACAAACGGCCACGGTGGAGGAGAATAACGGAACTCCGTGAAAAACAGGTGGGGGCGGGCAGGTGTTGTTGGGGCCAGAAAGAAGCTTGGCAAGCACATAGGGCTTCCCTTCACCATCCCCCTACCCCACCGGAGAGCTTTCCACGCAGCTGTTAACCCTTTCCACGCCTGGCGGGACAAGGCTTCGTGAGGGCCATCCACAGTAAGTAACCTGAGAAGGGGAGGGGGGGAAGAAAAAGGGGGTTTGGAGCCAGGAATACTTACCAGTCTGGCATGTTCTGCCCCCCTGGTTGCAGCCGAGTCACCACCTTCGGTGTGTGGCCCCTTAGGGAGGTCTGCTACACCGGAAAAGAGAGGGGACTTGTCGTGGGCGGCCGTGGTGACCCGAAGGCTGGCAGGATGCAGAGGCTTTAGGAACCTCTGGTCCTTCTTGTCTTCTGGAGACTGGAAAGGAGCAATGGGCTTGGTGACTCCCTGGTCTCCCGTCTCCTGGGTGGGAGTGCAGACAGATTGGACTGTCTGTAATCCTGCTAGAAGAAAATAAAAAAATCTGCAGACCTGCAAAGCAGGGAGGTCTGCCTCCTACAGACACTAAGCTAAAACGGTTTTAGCTTAGTCCCTGTAGGAAGGGTATAGGTGGAGGGAGGAGCTCACACTTTTGTGCTTAGTGTCGCCGCCTAGTGGCAGCAGCTATACCGCAGTCAAGCCTGTGTCCCCCAATGATACGGATGAGAAAAAAACATATATCGTTTTTTTTTTTCCAGACTCTGCAGGATACAAGAATGTACTGTGCTGCGTTTTTGTGTCTTTTTTTTACTAACGTATACGTCAAACGGAGGAATAAAACGTTAGGTGGCAAAACACGGATGCCACCCCTTGTGCGTTCCACAATTTGCAGACCGCACATGGCCGGCTCTATCATAGAAAAGGCCTATTCTTGTCCCCAATTGCGGACGAGAATAGGACACGTTCTAACATTATTTTGCGGGGCCGCGAAATGGAACTACGGATGTGGACAGCACACGGTGTGCTGTCCGCATCTTTTGCGGCCCCATTGAAATGAATAGGTCCACACCTGTTCCGCAAAATTGCGGAACGGGTCCCGGCCCGTTCATACAGCCGTGTGAATGGGCCCTAATACTGATAAATCCAAACTATTTTCATTTCTCACATACACTGATCAGGCATGGCATTAACCCCTTTCAGGAAATAAACATGTCATTCCATCCCAATGGCAGTGTTCTTTCTGCGCTAGGACATCAGGTTACATTCAGTGGATAGCATGGGCACAAGAGCTGTGCTCGTGCCATCAGCAGCAGATGCCAGCAGTAATATACAGCCGTCATCCCAATGTAATGGCCAGGATAAGTGGTCTCTCAGATCCCTAGGATCCACAGGGTCCCTAGGATCCGCAGGTCTGCTTTATAGTCTACCTCTCGGTTTACACTGATAGGTAATAATTCTAGTCCTGCAATAAACAAGACCTTATTTATGTGAGCAGAAAATGAAAAAAAGCTATTGCTCTTGGAAGGCAGGGAGGAAAAAATGAAAATGAAAATACCTGGGTCATTATAAAATAAAACAATTTTTAAATAGTAAAAAGAGAAAGAAAGTGGATACATGGTACCTCTGTGATCTGTGCAAAGGTCAATGTACAGTCGTGGCCAAAAGTTTTGAGAATTAGATAAATATTGGAAATTGGAAAAGTTGCTGCTTAAGTTTTTATAATAGCAATTTGCATATACTCCAGAATGTTATGAAGAGTGATCAGATGAATTGCATAGTCCTTCTTTGCCATGATAATTAACTTAATCCCAAAAAAACCTTTCCACTGCATTTCATTGCTGTCATTAAAGGACCTGCTAAGATCATTTCAGTAATCGTCTTGTTAACTCAGGTGAGAATGTTGACGAGCACAAGGCTGGAGATCGTTATGTCAGGCTGATTGGGTTAAAATGACAGACTTGACATGTTAAAAGGAGGGTGATGCTTGAAATCATTGTTCTTCCATTGTTAACCATGGTGACCTGAAAAGAAACGCGTGCAGCCATCATTGCGTTGCATAAAAATGGCTTCACAAGATTGCACCTCAATCAACAATTTATAGGATCATCGAGAACTTCAAGGAAAGAGGTTCAATTCTTGTTAAGAAGGCTTCAGGGCGTCCAAGAAAGTCCAGCAAGCATCAGGATCGTCTCCTAAAGAGGATTCAGCTGCGGGATCAAAGTGCCACCAGTGCAGAGCTTGCTCAGGAATGGCAGCAGGCAGGTGTGAGCGCATCTGCATGCACAGTAAGGCGAAGACTTTTGGAAGATGGCCTGGTGTCAAGAAGGCCAGCAAAGAAGCCACTTCTCTCCAAAAAAAACATCAGGGACAGATTGATCTTCTGCAGAAAGTATGGTAAATGGACTGCTGAGGACTGGGGCAAAGTCATATTCTCCGATGAAGCCTCTTTCCGATTGTTTGGGGCATCTGGAAAAAGGCTTGTCCGGAGAAGAAAAGGTGAGCGCTATCATCAGTCCTGTGTCATGCCAACAGTAAAGCATCCTGAGACCATTCATGTGTGGGGTTGCTTCTCATCCAAGGGAGTGGGCTCACTCACAATTTTGCCCAAAAACACAGCCATGAACACCCTCCAACAGCAACTTCTTCCAACAATCCAACAACAGTTTGGTGAAGAACAATGCATTTTCCAGCATGATGGAGCACCGTGCCATAAGTCAAAAGTGATAACTAAGTGGCTTGGGGACCAAAACGTTGACATTTTGGGTCCATGGCTTGGAAACTCCCCAGATCTTAATCCCATTGAGAACTTGTGGTCAATCCTCAAGAGGCGGGTGGACAAACAAAAACCCACTAATTCTGACAAACTCCAAGAAGTGATTATAAAAAAAATGGGTTGCTATCAGTCAGGAATTAGCCCAGAAGTTGATTGAGAGCATGCCCAGTCTAATTGCAGAGGTCCTGAAAAAGAAGGGCCAACACTGCAAATACTGACTCTTTGCATAAATGTCATGTAATTGTTGATAAAAGCCTTTGAAACGTATGAAGTGCGTGTAATTATATTTCACTACATCACAGAAACAACTGAAACAAAGATCTAAAAGCAGTTTAGCAGCAAACTTTGTGAAAACTAATATTTGTGTCATTCTCTAAACTTTTGGCCACGACTGTACAAGGAAAGAATAGATACACTGTGACAATCACCCATTGTAAAATGGTGGATCCTGTGTTATCTACCGTATATTTAGATGATACCTGTCATGATAATGATGAAAAGTGACACGGAAAATGAAAAATAACTGCACCAAAAATTATTTAAAAGTATGTTTAACATAAAAACTTTATTTAAATAGGTTATTTAGTGCAGTTGTCTCATTTCAGCAAAATGACTTTTATCATATACAGAAAGGTAATACAAGGCAATAACTAATGTATTGTGATTTTCCATATTGCCTCCTTTGCCGGCTGGATTCCGTTTTCCATCACATTATACACTGCTCATATCAAAGGGTTATGAGTTGACCATCTTGCAATCCAGCAGAGGTGGTAGTGCTTGCACACTATAGGAAAAAGTGCCGACCTATGTGCCCAATCACGGTCTCAGCCACCAAAGAGCCCAGAGCTTTGTCCTGGAATAAGATGGAGTTAAAGGTTTTGACTTGGCCTCCAAATTCTCCAGACATTAACATGATGAAGCATTTGTGGGACGTGCTAGGAAACCTCTAATCTGTGGAGGCCTTACCTCATAGCTTAGAGGACCATAGTCCAGAAGCCTTGTGGAATTCTTGGAAATGTTAGTGCTATTTTTGAACCACATGGGGAACATGCACATTATTAGGTTTTGTTGCAACGGCTGATCGGTGTACAATGAGATACTTGATTACTGTAGTTTTGGGTTAAGCCAAGATAGCAAAAATGTGTGATCTGTGGCCGTATTGCGGCCCGCAAATCGCGGGCTGCAATACACGGCCACAGTTCCGTGTGAATTCTGCATCACGGATGAGGACCCATTCACTTCAATGGGTCCGCTATTCCGGAATCGCGGAACGGCCGCACGGGACAGGACCCCTCGGAAGCACTACGGAGTGCCTCCGTGGGGTTACGTCCCGTACTTCCGTTCCGCAAAAAGATAGAACAAGTCCTATCTTTTAGCGGAACGGGCGGATCGCGGACCCATTAAAGTGAATGGGTCCGCGATCCGATGCGGCTGACCTACGGCTGGCGATCGTGCATTGCGGCCCGCTATTTGCGGGCCGCAGCACAGTCACGGGTCACACACGTTCGTGTGAACTCGGCCTAAATCTATCTCCCATTGGAGTGATATGTGCCACAATTATTAATAATTGTGATAAATGTCCCCCTTTATGTTTATAGGAAAAAAAATCATTACCACTGACGACCTCTTTACTAAACTCTTCTGACCCCTTAAAAAAAGAAAAAAGAAAGCACCAAGTTAGCAAAACAAGCAATGAATAGGGTATAATGAAGAATTGCAGCATGTACAACAGATTCATTAGATCTTAATTTGATAGCTAAGGGCTCATTTACCAATTTCAACTAGTAAATTATTAGCTTTTTTAAACGCACCAACATATTCTGAGGCATCGTCACAGGGCCCACAGATGTTCTCCTGTTCTGTATTTGACCCACTCCTGGTTTTAGCTCAGTCACTGACAAACACTGACTGTGTGAATGCAGCTTTAGGCCTCATGCACACGACCGTATGTATTTTGCTGTCCACAAAAAATACAGATGACGTCCGTGTACATTACGTATTTTGCAGAACGGAACAGCTGGCCCCTAATAGAACAGTCCTATCCTTGTCCATAATGTGGACAATAATAGGACATTTTTTTTTTTTTTTGCTGAACGGACATACGGAAACTGAATGCACACAGAGTAATTTCAGTTTTTTTGCGGACCCATTGAAATTAATGGTTCCGCATATGGTCCGCAAAAAAAATGGAACGGACATGGAAAGAAAATACGTTTGTGTGCATGAGCCCTTAGGCCTAGACCACAATTCAGTGATTTCCACCAGTGATTTTTAAACCAAAACCAGGAATAGAGCCTCCATCGATAAGGTAGAATTGAAACATGTGCACTCATTCTGTGCTTTGGACCCGCACTTTTTTGGGCTGAAAATCACTGATGGAAATCACTGAAGTATGAACTAGGCCTTGTTTACATGTCAGTGATTTGCATCAGTGATTGTGAGCCACAACCAGGTACGGATCAAAAAACACAGGACAGGGGCAAATCTTTTCATTATACCCAATCTTTGTGTAGGCTTCACTTCTGGTTTTGGCTCACAATCACTGATGAAAATAACTGACCAATCACTGACTGTGTGAATCAGGCCAAACGCATACAGATGTTGCCCTTGGTCAGATTAAAATCCAGGACCCCCCAGAGCTCCAACACAATAGGGCTAAGCACTGAGCCACCATGCCACTACTCAAAACTATACAGTTTAAAGGGCTTGTTCACTTTCTGAACACATTTCATAAAGGCCATTCACTGAGGTGGCATCTAAGGGTCCATTCACACGTCCATAATGTATTGTGGATCCGCAATACACCCGGCCGGCACCCCCATAGAACAGACTATTCTTGTCCGCAATTGCGGACAAGAATAGGACATGTTCTATTTTTTTTCCAGAGCCGCGGACCGAAAGTTCGGGGCCGCGCTCCGGAAATGCGGACAGCACACTGTGTTGAGTCCGCACCCTTTCCGGATAATTGCGGAACGGGTGCGGACACATTCTACGGACGTGTGAATGGACCCTTAAACAATAAGGCCTCTTTCACATGAGCGAGTTTTCCGCGCGGGTGCAATGCGTGACGTGAACGAATAGCTCCAGCACTGAATCCTGACCCATTCATTTCAATGGGTCTGTGTACATGAACGTTTTTTTCCACGCATCAGTTCTGCGTTGCGTGAAAAACGCAGCATGTTCTTTAGGCCTCTTTCACACGGGCGTTGCAGGAAAATGTGCGGGTGCGTTGCGGGAACACCCGCGATTTTTCCGCGCGAGTGCAAAACATTGTAATGCGTTTTGCACTCGCGTGAGAAACATCCCACATGTTTGGTACCCAAGTTCGGGCTTGGGTTAGGTGTTCTGTAGATTTTATTATTTTCCCTTATAACATGGTTATAAGGGAAAATAATAGCATTCTGAATACAGAATGCTAGGTAGGTGATCAATTGAGGGTTAAAAAAATAAAAATAAATTAACTCACCTTCTCCTCTTGTTCGCGTAGGTCCCGGTCTCTTCTTTACTTCTTTAATGATGAGCTGTGGGCTAAAGGACCTGTGGTGACGTCAGATCACATGCTCCAATCACATGGTACATCACCGTAGTGATGGACCATGTGATTGGAGCATGTGATCTGACGTCACCACAGGTCCTAGCCGATAGTTCATCTTTTGAGAAGTAAAGAAGAGACCGGGACCTACGCGAACAAGAGGAGAAGGGGAGTTAATTTTTTTATATTTTTTTTAACCCTCAATTGATCACCTACCTAGCATTCTGTATTCAGAATGCTATTATTTTCCCTTATAACCATGTTATAAGGGAAAATAATGCAGTGAATAGACTGTCACCTAGCAACCATGCGTGAAAATCGCACCGCATCCGCACTTGCTCGCGGATGCTTGCGATTTTCACGCAACCCCATTCACTTCTATGGGGGCCTGCGTTGCGTGAAAAACGCAGAATATAGAGCATGCTGCGATTTTCACGCAACGCATAAGTGATGCGTGAAAATCACCGCTCATGTGAACAGCCCCATAGAAATGAATGGGTCGGTATTCAGTGCGGGTGCAATGCGTTCACCTCATGCATCGCATCCGCGCGGAATACTCGCCCGTGTGAAAGGGGCCTCATTCTTTGTTTTTCACGCATCCCTGGCCCCATAGAAGTGAATGGGTCTTCAGGGAAGAACGTATTGCATCCGGAAGCAAGTTCGGATGCAATGCGTTTTTCACTGATGGTTGCTAGGAGATGTTGTTTGTAAACCTTCAGTTTTTTATCACGCGCATGAAAAACGCCTCAAAACGAATTGCACCCGCGCAGAAAAAACTGAACGCAATTGCAGTCAAAATGGTGCGGGTTTCACTGAACGCATCCGGAGCCAATCCCGCCATGCTCGGGTAAAAGAGGCCTAAATCACTTCAGGGCATTACCACGGCCCCCTGAACTACGCTGATTGAACTTTTGCCAACACATACACTAGATTTAATTGCAAGGCATCGGAAGAGTGATGATTACTGCTCTAAAGGGGATTAGCATGAAAATAAAAGTAGCATTTTCTCCAACTGACAGATCAGGTTGGTACAAGACAGGGGTCGTTGCCCACAGCATGATCAACCCTACCAGGTGGTATGCCTGGTTTAATTGGGTTGATCATGCTCGCAGATGTTCTCACAGACTCTTTCCAAGAGAAAGAACTTTGGGGGAGATTTATCAAAAACTTGTATAGCAACCAAGCCAGTTTTCCTTTACCCTAGTTTTGATAAATCTTCCCCTTTATTTTTCAGTCTACAAAGCTTTATAATGACTTTCTTTTTAATTGGGAGGTTAAAAAGGTTCTCAGGGATTACGTTTTCCATAAGTGGCCATGTTACAAGAGTTTTAATCCCTTTAAGTACAGGGGCCATTTTAATTTTTTCCTCCCCAACCTCCGATAGCCATAACTTTTTAAGATTTCTGTTCATATAGCCATATGAGGGCTTATTTTTTTGCAGGATACATTGTGTTTTTTAAGGGCACCATTTCATTTACCATGTCTGTTATTGGAAAATGAGGAATTTTTTTTTTGTGGGGTTAAATTGAAAAAACAAAACAAAAAACAAAAACACAATTCCAACAAGGTTCTCGGGCTTTGACATCATGGCTTTCACTGTGCGCTAAAAATGACATGATGTCCTTATTCTGCGGCTCAATAGGAATATGGTGATACCAAACTTAGTAATAAATGTGATAAAAGTAATACAAACCTTTGGGGGGAAAAAAATCTAACATTTTCTTTGCATCGCCATTTTCTGACAGCCTTAACTTTTTTATATTTCTATCCACAGAACTGTACGAGGGCTTGTTTTTTTACGGGACAGACTGTAGTTTTCATTGGTACTATCTTTGTGGTACATACAACTTTTTGATCACTGTTATTCAACTTTTGAGGGGGAAAAGGGGGACTACAAACTGGCGAATCGGGCGTTTTTCATTTTGTTTTCCATTACCACGCTCACAACTTCGTTTTGGATGCAGCTACGTTTCAGATGCAGCGATACCCGATATGTTTATATATTTTTTTATTGTTTATATTATTTTTATGTCAAATTGGGAAAGGGGGCGATTTAAAGGCGTTGTCCGTTCTTTAACTATTGATGACCTATCCTCAATATCAGATCGTATGAGGAGATGGCGCACACAGTCTCCGCTTCCTGTCGATAGGTCATCAATAGTAAAAGCCCGGACAACGACTTCCGGGAGCGGGACATACAGCATGGCCGAATTTTAGCAGCACTCTCCCCGCCAGCCATGGAATCTGCATCCATCGATGTTCCACAGAGCACCAGACGCAGTACCAAAGTGGGGACAAGCCTCCTGTGACAGCACAGCTCAGAGGGCGACAGACTATATTGCCCCGGAGTCTGCGGCGGAGAGCCGAAAGGCATCTAGACAAGTCGCTGTTCCTCCCTGACGTCGGGCATCTTCAATTTCGGACGCCGGGTTCGGCTGCAGAGCCGGAGCCAGCATCGAAACACTAAGTGGGTGAGGGGAAACAGCTGGCCCCCCTGTACCCGGAGGACCCCTACCAAAGCAGCGCAGAGTACCTGGTGCGTCCCGACCAGCCACTCCCACACACACAGCCGCTGCATCAAGAAGGGAGAATTCGGAGCTACGCTTCTGGAGGTGAGGTGGCCGGCGCAGTGCCAAACGAAGGGGTCGACACCCGACCCCCCTCGTGCTCCGACCCCTACTAGCTGGGAGAGCGGCTATTCAGAGACCTGCCGCCACAGATAAGATCGAGACATAAACTCCCGCCACAGCGGCCATATTGGCCACGAGCATTCCCACAAATAAAGATAAAGGGGACGATTCATCTGCAGACCCACCACTCTAACTGGAACAGGCCCCCCACAATACCACATAGTGGCAAAGAAATAACAGCCATTCTGTGGAGGCGCCAATCTGCGTCAGTTATCTTGTTAAACAGGACTGCAAAAATACTGAGTCTATCTTGCTGAACCCGTCCTGCAAACAAATGCTGTAGACGCCCTAGAAGGGGTGAGGTTCGGCTTCCCAATGTAGCCAACTGACTCTCTTACGGCCCCCCTCGACCAATTGCTTTAACCCTCTCGGATCTGGGCACAGGAATGGACAAATTCCTTATGGGACTCTAATCGCAAAGACAGCAGCGCAAAACGCAACCAGCCCAAACGGCATCTAAATCTCAACCACCTAAAGCTCTCAACAAAGCCACGATGAGGAACAAACATATATCCTCAACGACACGAGCAGACGAGTCCATTCCGGAATCACCGCTCTCGCCACCTGAAATGTTATCAGACTATTACGCCTCCAAATCTCTCGCCTCCACATAGCCTGCCGCCTGAGTCGCCTCCAGGTAATACACAAGCCGCGGCAGTGGCACAGGAGGTGTCCTGCTTGCTGCTACCACTTTTTGATAAAAGGTTCGACATCCTGCCTGCCTCCATTAACTCTGTGATGGCAAAAAAATCACTGGCCTAGAAAATAAAATGGTCGCAGGGGAAGCAAGCATGAAGACGGTACTGGCCTCAATATGGCAATGGGAAGCCACGGAGACACTGCTCCGAGAAAAACTGGAAGATCTGGAAAACAGAGATAGGAGAAATAACCTCCGATTGGTAGGAATCCCGGAGTCAGTGACTGGGGAGGCCCTGACAGCTTTCCTGGTGATCAAAATCCAACAGGCCCTAAATCTCGAATTGTCAGCGGATCCTATGATAATAGAGAGGGCACACAGAATAGGACCACCCAGGGATCAAGAAGGGGGGGCACCCCAGACCTGCTATTGCCAAATATGTTCACTGGGCCACAAAGGAGAAAATTCTACGAGCGTATCGCAACCAACGACATCTGGTGGTAGACAGTCAGAAAATATACCTTTTCCAGGACTTTTCCGCAATAGTGACGCAGAAACGCAAGGCATTCGTAAGCATTTGCAACTTCCGTCATGATCGCAACATACGTTTCCAACTCCTGTATCGAGCGAAGCTGCGAGTGCAACACGAAGGCCGTAGCGGACGCTAGAAGATTCTTCGGCCAGCAGGACGTGGAATGACCTCGAGTTAGAATTTGGGGGAGCGAACTCCCAACCTCAAGTTGCTTTCTTGCCTTTTACTCCTTGAACTGCACTTGAATGTCTCATTGAGGGATGTCATTTGACATCTACTGATGTTTAACCTTGTTTATTACAAGTTATGTTTTATGTTTCAGGTTGATAACTGTGATGCTTGGGATCTGGGACCCCCTCCTCCATTGTGTGGGACCACTCTTACTCGCTCGCTGGGACGGGTGGGAGAGGACTTCTGTGTGAATGCCCTGTCTGATGACTACAGTGTACCCCCTTGGCCAGATGACTACCACACCTGATAACACCTCATCACATCACAAACTACTCACTTGGAATGTTGCAGGATTAAATACTCCAACAAAGAGAAGGAAGATAGTGACTCACCTCAAACGATTTAAGCCAGACATCATTTATCTCCAAGAAACACATTGGAAAGCGTCCTCCCAGCCTGCCTTAAAAGCCTCTTGGCTTTCGGAGTGCTTGACGGCCTCGCACACTTCTAAATCTAGGGGAGTGGCGATACTGTTCAGACAAGGTTTGAAATACGAGATACAGGACTCTTTAGTGGATCTGGCGGCACGCTACCTCCCTTTTAGATGTCCTATTAGAACATGTACCATACACCTTACTAAACATATATGCCCCTAACTCCCCAGACCCAGTTTTTTTTTAACCAAAATCTAAAAAGAGATATTAACCAATCGTGCGACACGCAAGACCATACTGCCAGGAGATTTTAATGCTACACTGGATCCACAGCTAGACAGATCTCATAATAGATCACAAAGCTCGACGGCTTCTCGTGCCATATTGCAGCTAATGGACAGACTGCATCTATGTGACATATGGAAAAACGATATATAACAACACCCGAGAATATAGTTGCTATTCCTAAACACATTATTCCTTTTCGCGTATTGACTTAATCCTAACCTCTACCACCATACTGGATAGCTTAATAGATGTCACCATACACCCTATAATAATTTCGGATCACGCCCCTGTTACAGTCACAATTCAGGCACTACAACCACAAACAAGATCTCGCCTGTTCCCCATATACCTCTCGGAGTCGGAAGACTTTAGGACATATCTTAAGGTCCATTAGAATAAATATCTGAATGACAATGACGTCCATCTACACCACTCTTATGGGGGACCTCCAAGGCGATCATATAATAACTTATGTAGCACATAAAAAGAAAAAAACGAGGGAGCGATTTGACATACTTCATGCAGACCTTTTGTCAGCCCAGCAAGCTCATACGGAGGCCTCTACACCCCAAACAAGACAAGCATTCTTAGATGCAAAGTCCTTATTAGATACGTTTGTTCAAGACCAGGCACACTAGTTTACCCAATGCATACAGAATAAGTATTTCCGCTGGGGAAATAGAGCAGGAACACTACTTGCTTCCCTTACCAAACTGTTTAAAAGCAACAAACCAATAACCCGCATTAAATGCCCGGATACAGACCAAATGCACACTACTACCGATGAAATAACCGAGATCTTCTTTAAATACTATGAAGACCTCTACATGGCCTCTCCCACAAACCAGGAGGGAATGCGGTCTTTCCTGGAATAGAGAGCATATTTAGACACAGACATCACAGATAAGGTAGAGAAACAAGCTATTTCCGGATCACATAACCGCCAAACGCAAAGACCAGATGGTCTAACGGCAGAATATTATAAAATGCTATCACCAGAGATCATTCCCACCTGACATCTCTGTACACCCAATCTTATAGAGGGGACACAGAAGTACACCAGTTCACGGAGTCCAGGATGATTGTGCTTCCCAAACCAAATAAAAACCACGACCTGCCACAATCCTATAGACCAATAAACCTTAATGAACCAGGACTATAAATTCCTAGCTAAAATCATTGCCAATAGAATGCAAACCAGGCAGCCCCAGGTGCTTCTTCTCAGCCTAGATGCCGAGAAGGCATTCGACAAGGTGTCCTGGCCCTTCCTACACACAACTTTAGATACCCGTGGTTTCGGCAAAGGGGTTAGACAGTTCATAATTAACATGTATACTGATGTAACAACAATGATAACCATTAACGCGAAAAACTCAAGGGTCTTAGATCTCTTCAGGGGCACGAGGCAAGGATGCCCCCTATCCCCGATTCTATTTAATCTGTCCTTGGACCCGCTCTTGTACAGTCTTCATGCCACGCAAAGTTTCCGTGGGGTGACGATAGGTAACAGTGAAATAAGAGCAGCAGCATTTACAGACTATGTCTTGTTGATGATTTCTGATCCCAGGGTCTCGCTCGGGAAGCTGCTAGCTGAACTCCAGGATGTTGGCTCCCTATCGGGATACATCATTAATTTGAATAAAACGGAGGCATTACTTCTGAGCGGGCCCAAGAGACCGGCATGGACGAGGGCTTTTCCGTTTTCATGGCAGGATGGGGCCATAACATTCTTGGGAGTCTCAATCCCTCAAAAACTATCACAACTATATAAATGCAATGTAGAACCCTACCTTTCTTCTCTAGAATCCACCCTCATGAGCTGGAAATACTTCTCACTATCCTATGTGGGGAGGACGAATCTCTTTAAAGGGAACCTGTCACCTGGATTTTGGGTATAGAGCTAAGGACATGGGTTGCTAGATGGCCGCTAGCACATCCACAATACCCAGTGCCCATAGCTCTGTGTGCTTTTATTGTGTATAAAAACCGATTTGATACATATGCAAATTAACCTGAGATGAGTCAGAGCTTGAAAATATGACTCTTCTCTGGACACACAAGTAAGATATGACTCTTATGTTCATTTGGATATGTATCAAATCGGTTTTTTTACACAATAAAAGCACAGAGAGCTATGGGGACTGGGTATTGCGGATATACTAGCGGCCATCTAGCAACCCATGTCCTCAGCTCTATACACAAAATACCGGTGACAGGTTCACTTTAAAATTACTGAGTTTCCCAAGTTACTATACATGCTCCAAATGTTGCCTATCTACCTTAGACCTAAAGACGAAAAACGAATAAACGAACTATATAGAAAATGTATCTGGAACGGTAGGGCCCTACAGTAGCTTGGCATATACTGCAGCAGCCCAAGTTAAATGGGGGCTTAAACTTCCCTAACATTAAATTGTACAACATTGCGGCCCTGATGAGAGTGGTGCGGGATTGGCTACACTCCTCATTGAGATATATCTCGGTGACGATAGACCAATCTTTCACTCCGCACATAGCACTGCCAAACCTATTGCGTACCCCGCATGGGAATTTGCCCCAAACGGTGAAGGATAATCCACTCCTCATGACAACATGGCGAGCGTGGTGCAGGTCAAGGGGTCTGCACAAATTGCACTCATCACTCTCAGTACAATTAAGGTTGGTATTGAACCCTTCCTTTTAGAATGGGTCTTCACATCCAATCTTTACGCGCTGGCAAACACAAGATATATCACTAATATAGACAAACTTATAAATACACAAACTCGGTCAGTTAAACCAATCCATGAACTACAAAGGGAATACCCAAATACAGTATTCCCCTTTTTCCCGTATTTGCAGGCAAAGAGCTACATTACTAAGGTAATTTCTTTTATACCGGATACTGAGTGGAGTATAAGACAATCCCGAGCACCCTTCTTTTTCTGCTGTTTTCCCCTTTTTTATTTTTCTTTGTTTTTCATATTCAAACCGTACTGAGAAAATGTTACAGTAAATAATTTGTGAGTTAAAAGTGGATTTTAGAAGTCCATAACACTATGGACCTGTCTGAGATAGCTATTGTTATATTCTACTGTAATAGTCTCGCTAGTATCGGAAGTATGACGCTAATCAGATAATTTGACTGTATGAGTCTGGAAAATCACAAATGCCGAAATATGTTTTGAACTAGACAGGAGTGACAACAAAATGCTCTTCCTGTCTGCTTCCCTTTCTCTTTTTTTGTATGTTTATGTTTCTAAAACTGAAAACCTAATAAAAACTAAATTAAAATAAAAAGCCCGGTCAACCCCTTTCAACTTTTAATACTTTAATTTTTTTTTTTATACTTTTATAAAAACTTTTAAACCCCTTAAGGGGCTAGAACCTAGGATCTTTTGATCCCTTATCCCTTTTGCAATTTTGACATGCTTCCAGCTGAGCCATGCCTCGTGCACAGCTTAGCAGGGAACTTACCATTGGCAGGCCTGGCTTTAGATGCATCCAAGCTGCCATGGTAACCGATCGGAGCCCCACAATTTGACTGTGGGGGCTAAGATCGGAAGGCAGAGGCAGCCGCATCCCTCTGCCGTACCTCACAGATGCCGCAATCGATGTTGATCGCAGCATCTGAGCGGTTAAATGACGGGGTTCGGCATGATCGCCATTCCACGTTATTGCGGCCAGGTGCCTGCTGTATTATACAGCCGCATGTGGAACGGGCTCACTGCAGCCAGCCCCTCCATACATTACCTCAGCTGTGACGTACCGATACGTCACAGTGGCTGAAGGGGTTAAAGACCTTGGAACTGCTCTTTAATGAAGATTTTATACTCTTAATTACTGCTGATACCCCTGGCTATGACTTAGCCCGCATATGACACTCCCTTTTCCCCCAACAGTGGCCACTGTAATGTCATGTAAATCACCAAGCCTCTGCAATTATGTGTCTAATAGTAGTCATTACTCATCACACCTTCTCCTCAGGGCCGTATCTGCCATGAAGAGCAATGATTATCTCACCTCAGACAGTGGCCTGCAGTGTTTGTGAGAGAACCCACTGTGCGTGGCCTGCTGACATCAGAGCCTTGTAAGAGCTGCTGTACCTGATGAAGCAGGCAGTCCGAGGGTCCAGCCACTGCCACTTTTACAATTCTCAGTTTGTGGCAGCAGAAGGGGAGGGTGAGGAGTGCATGGAGAGTGTGACCCGTGTGATTTCGGGTGCAACAAACACATTACGTCGGCGATGACCAGTGAATAAATTAACAGTGGGGCGGTGCTGGGCTCCAATGGCCGGAGGGACAGCCCCTTGGGCTCCTTGTTGAGGTAATTAGCGTATTAATAAAAGCGATTTTATAGACAAATTACAAGACACAGGGCAGTAATACTAGTATATTTTAATATAAATCGTGGAGACTGATGTGGTGATGTTAAAGGGAACCTGTCAGCGACAAAACCCATCACAAACAGCCGGCAGTGAGTTTCGAATGATGATTTTCTTACTGCATTCTGATGAGGCAGAAGTATGAAAAACAATCTTTTATCCTCCATCCGCGCTATTTTCCAGTCAGGCTTGAAGTCAAGGGGGCAGCGGCCTCCTTACTTTAAAGAGGACCTTTCATTGATTCTTACCCTATGAACTAACTATACAGACATGTAGAGCGGCGCCCGGGGATCTCACTGCACTTACTATTATCCCTGGGCGCCGCTCCGTTCTCCCGCTATGTCCTCCGGTATCTTCGGTCACTAAGTTATGGTAGGCGGAGTCTGCCCTTGTTCTGCTCTAGCGCTGGCCAATCGCAGCGCAGAGCTCACAGCCTGGGAGGTTATTTTCTCCCAGGCTGTGAGCTCTGCAATGCGATTGGCCAGCGCTACAGAAGAACAAGGGCAGACTCCACCTACTATAACTTAGTGAGCGGAGATACCGGAGGGCATAGCAGGAGAACGGAGCGGCGCCCAGGGGTAATAGTAAGTGCAGTGAGATCCCTGGGCGCCGCTCTACATGTCTGTATAGTTAGTTCATAGGGTAAGAATCGGTGAAAGGTCCTCTTTAAGTCAAGGTAACCACGCCCCCTTCCCTGCGTCTGACAGCGTTTATGCCCAACAGCCGGCTGGCTTTGCCAAACAGCCGGCTGGCAGTCACAGGAGAAGGGGCAGGGAAGGGGGCGCAGTTACCTTGACTTAAAGTAAGGAAACCGCTGCCCCCTTGACTTCAAGCCTGACTGGAAAATAGCGCGGACGGAGGATAAAAGATCGTTTTTCATACTTCTGCCTCATCAGAATGCAGTAAGAAAATCTTCATTCGAAACTCACTGCCGGCTACTTGAAGGTACTGCTGGCGGTTTGGGATGGGTTTTGCCGCTGACAGGTTCCCTTTAATAGCTCAGTAAAATCCAGGTGACAGTGTCCCTTTAAAAATGCAATAGCGTCCCCTCAGTTGTGCGCCAATAAGATTTACTGCAGACACATATTAAAGGGTTTCTGTCAGCAGGAAAATGGTTATTAACCTGGCCGACATTAGTGATGTAGTAATGTCAGCTGAGCATAACTATATTAATGCCACCTCACTGCGTGCTGCTGTTATTGAGAAAAAAATAACTTTTATAATATGCAAATGAACCTCTAGGAGCAGGAGGGGCGTTGTTCCTGCTCCTAGAGGCTCCGTTCTCCCACCTCTGCCAGCGCCCTGCTACACTTGATTGACAGGGCCAGGTACCGTTGGTCTCCTCTTGCCGGCCCTGTCTCCTGTGGAAATCTTGCGCCTGCACTGTCCTGTTCAGTATTCGGTGCAGGCACAGTAAGTGAAGGACGCTCACCGGCTGCTGTCTTCACTCACTGCGCCTGTACCGAATACTAAACAGGATGTCGCAGGCGCAAGATTTCCACAGGAGACAGGGCCGGCAAGAGGAGACCAACGGTGCCTGGACCTGTCAATCAAGTGTAGCAGGGCGCGGCCAGAGGTGGGAGAACGGAGCCTCTAGGAGCAGGAGCAACGCCCCTCCTGCATATTATAAACGTAATTTTTTTCTCAATAACAGCAGCACGCAGTGAGGTGGCATTAATATAGTTATTCTCAGCTGACATTACTACATCACTAATGTCAGCCATTTTCCTGCTGACAGAAACCCTTTAAAAATCTACAATAAAAAAAAGTGACTTTTTGGGAGGGTTTTTCCAATTTTAACATGACTTAAGAGGTTAAAGTTCTTACTAACTGGTAAGGAATAACTTAACTGTCGACTACATTTACTTGAGCTAAAGGTAGTAGGCGATTTATATAAATTAATAGAAATCAAATACCCCATCCTCAAAAATATTTGCTTCAAAGGTCCAAGGACGTCGACCTGTAAGAAAAATGCATATGAATTACACCTACTCCCTTCAGTAAACTAGAAGTAGAAAAACCAGCAAGAAACAGGTTAATGTAAATACAATCCTAAATTAATTTTATTATTTATAAGGACTCACTAAGGGCAATCAGTGGAGTCACATTCCTAAACATGGAATGTCCTGACGCCTGCTGTGTGATTAATGCAGATTCCTTGTTTAGGAATGTGACAGCGGCCATTTTAGCTACTCCACTGATTGACCCTAGACAAAACGATTTACAAACTTTTTTTACAGTAACATTTTTTACCAGTATGTTCAATGTTTCTTTCTCCGGAGAAATAAATGCAGACTTTTCTTGCTGTTAAAGGGATTGGATAGATCATAAAAATGAACAGTGTTTATTTTAAGCACAGTGTTCAAGCAGCGAAACTAGACATTTTTCTGATAAGATATATTACAAAGTTTCTTATGGTTGCTTGTACTATTGATTTATGCAAAGTTGTTGGAAATGTTAGTGACAATTTAATTTAATTACTTCTATTAGCTTGACATATATATATACCTAACGTATCTAATGGAAAAAGCTTAAAGGGGTTTTCCGACACATTACAACTGATGACCTATTCTCTGGATAGGTGATCAGTCTCTGATTGGTGGGGATCAAACACCCGGGACCCTCGCCAATCAGCTGTTTGAGAAGGCAGAGGCGATTGCAGTAGCATTGTAGCCTTCTCTCAGCTTTTACTAGGCCAGTGACGACACGTTCATCGGTCACATGGCCTAGGAGCTCAGCTCCATTGAAGTGAAAGGGGCTGAGCTGCGATAGCAAGCAGAGCTGCTATACAATGTATGACGCTGTGCTTGGTAAGCACAGAGAAAGCTGTGGAGCTCACATGAGCGCAAGTGCCTTCTCAAACAGCTGATCGGCAGGGGTCCCGGCTTCTGGACCCCACCGAACAGATACTACTGGCTCCTTTAGTCTTCCGCTGGCACTGAAGCGTCGCAGTCCGGAGTATCAACATGTGATTTGAGAGGGATTACATGTGCCACTGCAGCCAAGGACTGCCTGCAGTTGTGACGTGTCCTCCATCACATGACCTACTGACGTGACGCACAGAGGATAGATTGCCACTCATAGGCTTCAGCAACACACATGCCATCCAAATTGGATGTTGACCCGCAAGACCATGGCAGGTCAGTGGCAGCGAGAGAGCCAAGGAGACAAAACCCAGCAGCAGGGAGCAGGTAATTATGCTGCTTGGCACAGTTTGGGGGAGGGGAGTTCAGACCAAAAGGCCCCCAAATGTGGAAGACCCCTTTAAAAAAAGGAGTTTTAACAAAGTTACATTTTTAAAATAAATATAACATAACTGCACATTCAAGGGCGGATTGGGAACTTAAAGTGGCCCTAGAAAAAAACTAAAAGTGACCAGAAGGTGTGGCAACACAATTAGGCAGGGCCAACACAAATGGGTGAGGTCAGCCATACAATCTGCAGTGCGGGGCACAGGCCTCTTCCAGCCTGAGGCCTTAGATGCCTGTGTCCATGTATTGTCTGTACACTGCCTCATAGACTTTAAAGGGGTTCTGCAGTTTTTTGAAACTGATGATCAAGCATCCGATCGGCGGGGCTCCGACACCTGGGACCCCTGCCGATCAGCTGTTTGAGAAGTATCAATGGCCTGGGCTAAGCTCTGTTCACTTGAATGGAGCTTAGCCGCTCCCAGGCCAGTGATACCAGTCATGACGTCACTGGGCCTGCTGTAAACAGCGAGAAGGCTGCGGCGCTACTGCCAGCGCAAACAGCTGATCGGCAGGGGTCCCGCCAATCAGAGGCTGTTAGAAAAACTGCAAAACCCCTTTAAGCCTAGTGTCTATTTCCTATGAGGGTGAACAGCAGGGCAGGAAGCCATGGGCTTCAAGTGTATCACCATCCTGATAATGGTGATAAAGTTGAATTGAGGAGGCCGGATACATAAGTACCTGATGCTCATTCATTAAAACTGGGAGTGTCAGATCGTTACATTCTCCGTGGCTTGAAGAAGACTAAGGTGGCCTCCGGGTCCTGGGCATCAGCCCACCAGCAAATTTCCCTGTAGGGTTTATGGCCAGTCCGCCCCTGTTCAAATTTTATCCATTTTCCTTTGTTATTCTGGACTTTATTTTGGTGGCGTCCACCTGTGTGGCGTCCACCTGTGTGGTTACAGGAACAGGAACAATCCCAATATTTTGCCGACTCTCAGATCGCAATACACTGTGGACATCATGCGGCTGTTGTAGCCACAGTTCCCTACTGTGCACGTTAAAAACATTTCCTAGAATTCCTAAAACTTGCTTGAGGTTTCATTGTGGTTGTTTTTCCCCTTCAAAGTCAAGGGATGAAAACTTCAATGCTATCAGAAGAAATCATAAGGGATTGGACATGACACTAAAGAACCGCAGCATGTGGCAAAAAATCAATACGTGAATGAGATTCACATGTCACAGATTTGCCTACCAAAAAATCTGACATGTATTTTACAGTAGAAATCTACGGCTGACATTCTCATTTCTGCCATAGAATGCATGTTAAAGGGAACCTGTCACCGGGATTTTGTGTATAGAGCTGAAGACATGGGTTGCTAGATGGCCGCTAGCACATCCGCAATACCCAGTCCCCATAGCTCTGTGTGCTTTTATTATGTAAAAAGAACGATTTGATACATATGCAAATGAACCTGAGATGAGTCCTGTCCCTGACTCATCTCATGTACAGGACTCATCTCAAGTTAATTTGCATATGTATCAAATCGTTTTTTTTACATAATAAAAGCACACAGAGCTATGGGGACTGGGTATTGCGGATGTGCTAGCGGCCATCTAGCAACCCCTGTCTTCAGCTCTATACACAAAATCCAAGTGACAGGTTCCCTTTAACCGCCTCCGGACCGCCTAACGCAAGATCGCGTTCCGGAGGCGGCAGCCCTGCGCACAGTCACGCATATATGCGTCATCTCGCGAGATTTTCTGTGAACGCGCGCACACAGGCACGCGCGTTCACAGGATCGGAAGGTAAGCGAGTGGATCTCCAGCCTGCCAGCGGTGATCGTTCGCTGGCAGGCTGGAGATGCGATTTTTTTAACCCCTAACAGGTATATTAGACGCTGTTTTGATAACAGCGTCTAATATACCTGCTACCTGGTCCTCTGGTGGTCCCTTTTGTTTGGATCGACCACCAGAGGACACAGGTAGCTCAGTAATAAGTAGCACCAAGCACCACACTACACTACACCACCCCCTGTCAATTATTAACCCCTTATTAACCCCTGATCACCCCATATAGACTCCCTGATCACCCCCCCCCGTCATTGATCACCCCCCTGTAAGGCTCCATTCAGACGTCCGTATGATTTTTACGGATCCACTGATACATGGATCGGATCCGCAAAACGCATACGAACGTCTGAATGGAGCCTTACAGGGGGTGATCAATGACGGGGGTGATCACCCCATATAGACTCCCTGATCACCCCCCTGTCATTGATCACCCCCCTGTAAGGCTGCATTCAGATGTCCGTATGTTTTTTACGGATCCACACCGGATACATGGATCGGATCCGCAAAACACATACAGACGTCTGAATGGAGCCTTACAGGGGGGTGATCACCCCATATAGACTCCCTGATCACCCCCCTGTCATTGATCACCCCCTTGTAAGGCTCCATTCAGACGTCCGTATGATTTTTACGGATCCACTGATACATGGATCGGATCCGCAAAACACATACGGACGTCTGAATGGAGTCTTACAGGGGGGTGATCAATGACAGGGGGTGATCACCCCATATAGACTCCCTGATCACCCCCCTGTCATTGATCACCCCCCTGTAAGGCTGCATTCAGATGTCCGTATGTTTTTTACGGATCCACAAAACACATACGGACATCTGAATGGAGCCTTATAGGGGGGTGATCAATGACAGGGAGGTGATCACCCCATATAGACTCCCTGATCACCCCCCTGTCATTGATCACCCCCCTGTAAGGCTGCATTCAGAATGATGTCTGTATGTTTTTTACGGATCCACGCCGGATACATGGATCGGATCCGCAAAACACATACAGACGTCTGAATGGAGCCTTACAGGGGGGTGATCACCCCATATAGACTCCCTGATCACCCCCCTGTCATTGATCACCCCCCTGTAAGGCTGCATTCAGATGTCCGTATGTTTTTTACGGATCCACAAAACACATACGGACATCTGAATGGAGCCTTATAGGGGGGTGATCAATGACAGGGAGGTGATCACCCCATATAGACTCCCTGATCACCCCCCTGTCATTGATCACCCCCCTGTAAGGCTCCATTCAGACATTTTTTTGGCCCAAGTTAGCGGAGTTTTATTTTTTTCTTACTGTCTCATTTTTTTCTTACTGTTTATTGTCTCATATTCCACTAACTTGTGTCAAAAAATAAAATCTCACATGAACTCACCATACCCCTCACGGAATCCAAATGCGTAAAATTTTTTAGACATTTATATTCCAGACTTCTTCTCACGCTTTAAGGCTTCTAGAATGCCAGGGCAGTATAAATACCCCACAAGTGACCCCATTTCGGAAAGAAGACACCCCAAGGTATTCGCTGAGGGGCATATTGAGTCCATAAAAGATTGAAATTTTTGTCCCAAGTTAGCGGAAAGGGAGACTTTGTGAGAAAAAAAAAAAATAATCAATTTCCGCTAACTTGTGCAAAAAAAAAAAAAATTCTATGAACTCGCCATGCCCCTCATTGAATACCTTGGGGTGTCTTCTTTCCAAAATGGGGTCACATGTGGGGTATTTATACTGCCCTGGCTTTTTAGGGGCCCTAAAGCGTGAGAAGAAGTCTGGGATCCAAATGTCTAAAAATGCCCTCATAAAAGGAATGTGGGCCCCTTTGCGCATCTAGGCTGCAAAAAAGTGTCACACATCTGGTATCGCCGTACTCAGGAGAAGTTGGGGAATGTGTTTTGGGGTGTCATTTTACATATACCCATGCTGGGTGAGATAAATATCTTGGTCAAATGCAAACTTTGTATAAAAAATGGGAAAAGTTGTCTTTTGCCGAAATATTTCTCACCCAGCATGAGTATATGTAAAAAGACACCCCAAAACACATTGCCCAACTTCTCCTGAATACGGAGATACCACATGTGTGACACTTTTTTGCAGCCTAGGTGGGCAAAGGGGCCCACATTCCAAAGAGCACCTTTCGGATTTCACAGGTCATTTACCTACTTACCACACATTAGGGCCCCTAGAATGCCAGGGCAGTATAACTATTCCACAAGAGACCCCATTTTGGAAAGAAGACACCCCAAGGTATTCCATGAGGGGCATGGCGAGTTCATGGAAGTTTTTATTTTTTGTCACAAGTTAGTGGAATATGAGACTTTGTAATAAAAAAAAAAAAAAAAACAACAACATAATTTTCCGCTAACTTGTGACAAAAAATACAAAATTCTAGGAACTCGCCATGCCCCTCACGGAATACCTTGGGGTGTCTTCTTTCCAAAATGGGGTCACTTGTGGGGTAGTTATACTGCCCTGGCATTCTAGGGGCCCTAATGTGTGGTAAGTAGTTTGAAATCAAAATGTGTAAAAAATGACCTGTGAAATCCTAAAGGTGCTCTTTGGAATGTGGGCCCCTTTGCCCACCTAGGCTGCAAAAAAGTGTCACACATGTGGTATCGCCGTACTCAGGAGAAGTTGGGCAATGTGTTTTGGGGTGTCATTTTACATATACCCATGCTGGGTGAGATAAATATCTTGGTCAAATGCCAACTTTGTATAAAAAAAAAAATGGGAAAAGTTGTCTTTTGCCAAGATATTTCTCTCACCCAGCATGGGTATATGTAAAATGACACCCCAAAAAACATTGCCCAACTTCTCCTGAGTACGGCAATACCACATGTGTGACACTTTTTTGCAGCCTAGGTGGGCAAAGGGGCCCACATTCCAAAGAGCACCTTTTGGATTTCACCGGCCATTTTTTACAGATTTTGATTTCAAACTACTTCGCACGCATTTGGGCCCCTAAAATGCCAGGGCAGTATAACTACCCCACAAGTGACCCCATTTTGGAAAGAAGACACCCCAAGGTATTTCGTGATGGGCATAGTGAGTTCATGGAAGTTTTTATTTTTTGTCACAAGTTAGTGGAATATGAGACTTTGTAAGAAAAAAAAAAAATAATAATAATTTTTCCGCTAACTTGTGACAAAAAATAAAAAGTTCTATGAACTCACTATGCCAATCAGTGAATACCTTAGGGTGTCTACTTTCCGAAATGGGGTCATTTGTGGGTTTTTTCTACTGTCTGGGCATTGTAGAACCTCAGGAAACATGACAGGTGCTCAGAAAGTCAGAGCTGCTTCAAAAAGCGGAAATTCACATTTTTGTACCATAGTTTGTAAACGCTATAACTTTTATCCAAACCATTTTTTTTTTACCCAAACATTTTTTTTTATCAAAGACATGTAGAACAATAAATTTAGAGAGAAATTTATATATAGATGTAGTTTTTTTTGCAAAATTTTACAACTGAAAGTGAAAAATTTCATTTTTTTGCAAAAAAATCGTTAAATTTCGATTAATAACAAAAAAAGTAAAAATGTCAGCAGCAATGAAATACCACCAAATGAAAGCTCTATTAGTGAGAAGAAAAGGAGGTAAAATTCATTTGGGTGGTAAGTTGCATGACTGAGCAATAAACCGTTAAAGTAGGGTAGGTCAGAAGTGTAAAAAGTGGCCTGGTCATTAAGGGTGTTTAAGCTAGGGGGGCTGAGGTGGTTAAAGGGATTGTGCCAAGTATGCAAGTTATCCCCTATCTACAGGATAGGAGATAACTAACTGATCGCTGGGGGTCTAACTGCTGGGACCCACACAGACCCCGAGAATGGGGGTCCCTTTCCCCCGATCTGATGGAGGTCAGTCATGTGCTCTGCTGCTCCATTCATTCTCTATGACACTGCCGGAGATAGCCGAGTACAGCGCTCTGCTATTTCCAGCGGTCCCAAACGGAACGAAAGGAGCAGCAGGGTGCATACTTGACCCGTCCCTCCATCAGATCGGGGGAGCAGGACCCCTGCCCTCAGTATCGGTCGGGGTCCCAGCGGTTAGACCCCCAGCGATAAGTTATTTAACCCCTATCCTGTACAAACTTGGCACAACCTGTTGAAATAGTGATGAAGGTGAATCTTGACCCAAAAAGAACAACTATAAAGAATAAAAGCTGTCTTACCTTCTGCTGTCATATATGTAAAATCTTGAATATTTACAACAATATTATTGACAAAAGGGCGATCGTACTAGATTTAAGAAAGATAAGAAAGCATTAATATGGCGCACTAGTGTCATAACAGACATGATCAAAAACCTGACACAAAACTAATATATAATAAACTGTTACAATATCCAAGGAGCCCCCTAAAAAGGTATGTCAACACAAACACCCGCATACACCTTCGCTCATGACAGGAGGTAATTTCTGTAAAATTGCTTGCATTTTGTGTTACTTGCTGACGGCAAAGTAATGCCTAATCACGGTCACCCAATATAGAGTAGTAGGCTCATTGGAACATAATTCTCTGCTGCAGGATAACGCTTTTAAAGGGAATCTGTCAGCAGGCTTACACCACCTTGAGTGCAGCATGAAGTAGTGCCAGACACCCATACACACTCCGTGTGCTGTCTGCATCCGTTCCTCCGTTCCGTGGACCCGCAAAAAAATAGAACATGTCCTATTCTTGTCCGTTTTGAAGACAAGAATAAGCATCTCTATTATGGGCAGTCTGCTCTGATCCGGAAATTGGCTATTCCAGGGTCCGGAATAATAATGGATGAACAAGATATATACAGTGACCCTTGTACTGCGTATGTGTTGGCATCACTCCACTAGGGAGTGAAGTTCTTTATTTAAATCTATATAAAAGCTGTAACCCTTTGGGGGATGGGGGGAGGAGTCAGAAGCTTCCCAGCTGATGTCTCGCTGTCATATGACGTTTACTCAATCGGTGATATAAGTTCTTTATCCTTTGTATATACTTAACTTGTAAAAGAAGGACATACAATTGCCCGATTATTATTATTGCCTTACTTCTATAGTTTACTATCCTTAAATTGGTGTGTGTAGTCTCTCTTTAAAGAGTATCCGAACCTGAAGTCTTGCTCTTATCAGCAAAACGGTGCGTTTTTTTTCCATCCGGATTGCATGGGTTTTTTACGTGACTGAAGTAAAACTGAAGAATAACAATCTACATCTCCCAGCAACCATCAGTGAAAACGCCTTGCATCCGGTGCCTTCCATTTCTCATGCATCCCCCATTCACGTCTATGGAGCAAGAGCTGCGTGAAAAACGCACAATATAGAACACGCAGCGATTTTTCCTGAACGCAAAGCTGATCAGTGATAAACAACGCTCACGTACACAGACTAGTGATAATCAAACCAGGTTCAGAGGAGATGCGTTCGTTAGAGATATGAGTAAGCACGTGAAGAAACCAGGTTCAGACACAGCAGGCCAAACCCGGTTCACTCATCACTAGCAATGAATGGGTCGGGATTCAATCGGGATACTATCCGTTCACAACACAAATTGCATAGAGATGGAAAACTCGCTTGTGTGAAAGAGGCCTAAAGGGATCAGACTGTGCAAGCTCGGCCACTGCTGTTCTTTTCTTTTGTTGGTATATCATTCCCCCGGGAAATCCTCTGGTATGTCTCTAGGACACGTCAGAGGTTTTATAAAAACTGAAATTCACTTTTAAATGGAATGACATGGCTACTGAAACGTTATCTGTACAAAACAGAAATTCTCAATATATTAGCCCTAGTGGCCAGTGGGAAAACTGCAGGATTTTAGATATATTTTTTTCTTTAACCACCTCCGGACCGCCTAACGCAGGATCGCGTTCCGGAGGTGGCAGCCCTGCGCACAGTCACGCATATACGCGTCATCTCGCGAGACTTCCTGTGAACGTGCGCACACAGGCGCGCGCGCTCACAGGAACGGAAGGTAAGAGAGTTGATCTCCAGCCTGCCAGCGGCGATCGTTCGCTGGCAGGCTGGAGATGTGTTTTTTTTAACCCCTAACAGGTATATTAGACGCTGTTTTGATAACAGCGTCTAATATACCTGCTACCTGGTCCTCTGGTGGTCCCCTTTGTTTGGATCGACCACCAGAGGACACAGGTAGCTCAGTAAAGTAGCACCAAGCACCACTACACTACACTACACCCCCCCCCCGTCACTTATTAACCCCTTATTAGCCCCTGATCACCCCTAATCACCCCTGATCACCCCATATAGACTCCCTGATCACCCCCCTGTCATTGATTACCCCCCTGTCATTGATCAACCCCCTGTAAAGCTCCATTCAGACGTCCGCATGATTTTTACGGATCCACTGATAGATGGATCGGATCCGCAAAACGCATCCGGACGTCTGAATGAAGCCTTACAGGGGCGTGATCAATGACTGTGGTGATCACCCCATATAGACTCCCTGATCACCCCCCTGTCATTGATTACCCCCCTGTCATTGATTACCCCCCTGTAAAGCTCCATTCAGACGTCCGCATGATTTTTACGGATCCACTGATAGATGGATCGGATCTGCAAAACGCATCCGGACGTCTGAATGAAGCCTTACAGGGGCATGATCAATGACTGTGGTGATCACCCCATATAGACTCCCTGATCACCCCCCTGTAAAGCTCCATTCAGATGTCCGCATTATTTTTACGGATGCACTGATACATGGATCGGATCCGCAAAACGCATCCGGTCGTCTGAATGAAGCCTTACAGGGGCATGATCAATGACTGTGGTGATCACCCCCCTGTCATTGATTACCCCACTGTAAAGCTCCATTCAGATGTCCGCATGATTTTTACGGATGCACTGATAGATGGATCGGATCCGCAAAACGCATCCGGACGTCTGAATGAAGCCTTACAGGGGCATGATCAATGACTGTGGTGATCACCCCATATAGACTCCCTGATCACCCCCCTGTCATTGATTACCCCCCTGTCATTGATTACCCCCCTGTAAAGCTCCATTCAGACGTCCGCATGATTTTTTTGGATGCACTGATAGATGGATCGGATCCGCAAAACGCATCCGGACGTCTGAATGAAGCCTTACAGGGGCGTGATCAATGACTGTGGTGATCACCCCATATAGACTCCCTGATCACCCCCCTGTCATTGATTACCCCCCTGTAAAGCTCCATTCAGAAGTCCGCATGATTTTTACGGATGCACTGATAGATGGATCGGATCCGCAAAACGCATCCGGACGTCTGAATGAAGCCTTACAGGGGCATGATCAATGACTGTGGTGATCACCCCATATAGACTCCCTGATCACCCCCCTGTCATTGATTACCCCCCTGTCATTGATTACCCCCCTGTAAAGCTCCATTCAGATGTCCGCATGATTTTTACGGATGCACTGATAGATGGATCGGATCCGCAAAACGCATCCGGACGTCTGAATGAAGCCTTACACGGGCGTGATCAATGACTGTGGTTATCACCCCATATAGACTCCCTGATCACCCCCCTGTCATTGATCACCCCCCTGTCATTGATCAACCCCCCTGTCATTGATCAACCCCCCTGTCATTGATCAACCCCCCTGTCATTAATCAACCCCCCTGTCATTGATCACCCTCCTGTCATTGATCACCCCTCTGTAAGGCTCCATTCAGATATTTTTTTGGCCCAAGTTAGCGGAATTTTTTTTTTTTTTTCTTACAAAGTCTCATATTCCACTAACTTGTGTCAAAAAATAAAATCTCACATGAACTCACCATACCCCTCACGGAATCCAAATGCGTAAAATTTTTTAGACATTTATATTCCAGACTTCTTCTCACGCTTTAGGGCCCCTAGAATGCCAGGGCAGTATAAATACCCCACATGTGACCCCATTTCGGAAAGAAGACACCCCCAGGTATTCCGTGAGGGGCATATTGAGTCCATGAAAGATTGAAATTTTTGTCCCAAGTTAGCGGAACGGGAGACTTTGTGAGAAAAAAATTAAAAATATCAATTTCCGCTAACTTGTGCCAAAAAAAAAAAATTTCTATGAACTCGCCATGCCCCTCATTGAATACCTTGGGGTGTCTTCTTTCCAAAATGGGGTCACATGTGGGGTATTTATACTGCCCTGGCATTCTAGGGGCCCCAAAGCGTGAGAAGAAGTCTGGTATCCAAATGTCTAAAAATGCCCTCCTAAAAGGAATTTGGGCACCTTTGCGCATCTAGGCTGCAAAAAAGTGTCACACATCTGGTATCGCCGTACTCAGGAGAAGTTGGGGAATGTGTTTTGGGGTGTCATTTTACATATACCCATGCTGGGTGAGAGAAATATCTTGGTCAAATGCCAACTTTGTATAAAAAAATAGGAAAAGTTGTCTTTTGCCAAGATATTTCTCTCACCCAGCATGGGTATATGTAAAATGACACCCCAAAACACATTCCCCAACTTCTCCTGAATACGGCGATACCACATGTGTGACACTTTTTTGCAGCCTAGGTGGGCAAAGGGGCCCATATTCCAAAGAGCACCTTTAGGATTTCACAGGTCATTTACCTACTTACCACACATTAGGGCCCCTGGAAAATGCCAGGGCAGTATAACTACCCCACAAGTGACCCCATTTTGGAAAGAAGACACCCCAAGGTATTCCGTGAGGGGCATGGCGAGTTCCTAGAATTTTTTATTTTTTGTCACAAGTTAGTGGAAAATGCTTATTTTTTTATTTTTTATTTTTTTCATACAAAGTCTCATATTCCACTAACTTGTGACAAAAAATAAAAAGTTCCATGAACTCACTATGCCCATCAGCGAATACCTTGGGGTCTCTTCTTTCCAAAATGGGGTCACTTGTGGGGTAGTTATACTGCCCTGGCATTCTAGGGGCCCAAATGTGTGGTAAGGAGTTTGAAATCAAATTCTGTAAAAAATGACCTGTGAAATCCGAAAGGTGCTCTTTTGAATATGGGCCCCTTTGCCCACCTAGGCTGCAAAAAAGTGTCACACATCTGGTATCTCCGTAATCGGGAGAAGTTGGGGAATGTGTTTTGGGGTGTCATTTTACATATACCCATGCTGGGTGAGAGAAATATCTTGGCAAAAGACAACTTTTCCCATTTTTTTATACAAAGTTGGCATTTGACCAAGATATTTATCTCACCCAGCATGGGTATATGTAAAAAGACACCCCAAAACACATTCCTCAACTTCTCCTGAATACAGAGATACCAGATGTGTGACACTTTTTTGCAGCCTAGGTGGGCAAAGGGGCCCACATTCCAAAGAGCACCTTTCGGATTTCACAGGTCATTTACCTACTTACCACACATTTGGGCCCCTAGAATGCCAGGGCAATATAACTACCCCACAAGTGACCCCATTTTGGAAAGAAGACACCCCAAGGTATTCGCTGATGGGCATAGTGAGTTCATGGAAGTTTTTATTTTTTGTCACAAGTTTGTGGAATATGAGACTTTGTATGAAAAAAAAAAAAAAAAATCATCATTTTCCACTAACTTGTGACAAAAAATAAAAAATTCTAGGAACTCGCCATGCCCCTCACGGAATACCTTGGGGTGTCTTCTTTCCAAAATGGGGTCACTTGTGGGGTAGTTATACTGCCCTGGTATTCTAGGGGCCCAAATGTGTGGTAAGGAGTTTGAAATCAAATTCAGGAAAAAATGAGGAGTGAAATCCGAAAGGTGCTCTTTGGAATATGGGCCCCTTTGCCCACCTAGGCTGCAAAAAAGTGTCACACATCTGGTATCCCCGTACTCAGGAGAAGTTGAGGAATGTGTTTTGGGGTGTCTTTTTACATATACCCATGCTGGGTGAGATAAATATCTTGGTCAAATGACAACTTTGTATAAAAAAATGGGAAAAGTTGTCTTTTGCCAAGATATTTCTCTCACCCAGCATGGGTATATATAAAATGACACCCCAAAACACATTCCCCACCTTCTCCTGAGTACGGAGATACCAGATGTGTGACACTTTTTTGCAGCCTAGGTGGGCAAAGGGGCCCATATTCCAAAGAGCACCTTTCGGATTTCACAGGTCATTTTTTACAGAATTTGATTTCAAACTCCTTACCACACATTTGGGCCCCTAGAATGCCAGGGCAGTATAACTACCCCACAAGTGACCCCATTTTGGAAAGAAGAGACCCCAAGGTATTCGCTGATGGGCATAGTGAGTTCATAGAACTTTTTATTTTTTGTCACAAGTTAGTGGAATATGAGACTTTGTAAGAAAAAAAAAAAAAAAAAAAAATCATCATTTTCCGCTAACTTGTGACAAAAAATAAAAAGTTCTATGAACTCACTATGCCCATCAGCGAATACCTTAGGGTGTGTACTTTCAGAAATGGGGTCATTTGTGGGGTGTTTGTACTGTCTGGGCATTGTAGAACCTCAGGAAACATGACAGGTGCTCAGAAAGTCAGAGCTGCTTCAAAAAGCGGAAATTCACATTTTTGTACCATAGTTTGTAAACGCTATAACTTTTACCCAAACCATTTTTTTTTTACCCAAACATTTTTTTTTTATCAAAGACATGTAGAACTATAAATTTAGAGCAAAATTTCTATATGGATGTCGTTTTTTTTTGCAAAATTTTACAACTGAAAGTGAAAAATGTCATTTTTTTGCAAAAAAATCGTTAAATTTCGATTAATAACAAAAAAAGTAAAAATGTCAGCAGCAATGAAATACCACCAAATGAAAGCTCTATTAGTGAGAAGAAAAGGAGGTAAAATTCATTTGGGTGGTAAGTTGCATGACCGAGCAATAAACGGTGAAAGTAGTGTAGGTCAGAAGTGTAAAAAGTGGCCTGGTCTTTCAGGGTGTTTAAGCACTGGGGGCTGAGGTGGTTAAATATGGATAGTGACATGGAAAAAAAATAAACTATATATATATAAAAAAAAAAAAAAGTATGTTTAACATAAAAATGAGATTTAAACAATATGGGGGAGGGGACATTTATCAAACCAGATACGTCAGGTTTTAGGTACAAAAATGTTGCACGGCATGACAATTGCAACTTTTTTGTGACAACTAGGAGGCGTCACTTTTCAAAGTGGTCTATGTTTAAAGCAGCTCCAGTGCTCCAGACTAAAAAAAATAGCCAGGAGCAATTGGCTCCTAAACTGAAAAATTTAGGAGCCGGGGGGGGGGGGGGGGGGGGGGGGGGCGTGGCTAGCCAGGCATGTGAGCGGCAGCAAGTTCGCTGAGCTCCCGCACTGAACCCGGCAATTTATCCTGTGGACACATCTGTACCTGCACAAACTACACCCTCCTGAGCCGCCGATATCGCCAGTCAGTTGAGGAGTGAAGTCCTGCTGCCTAAAACCACCGATCCTGCCGCCATGTCCAGAAAGAGAGAAGGACGGGGCGCAGCCAGGGAGATCCAAGATGGCGCCGGGCCCGACACGCCGAGCCGCCGGGAGCGTGCAGGCACAATACAGAAAGAGGCTGCAGTGAGACTCGGCAAGTATGCACGCGACGCTGCTCTCTCACAGGCTACAAGGGACAGAAATAAGCGGGCCTCATCTGCCAATAGGCAATTTATCGAGGAGGAAGAGGCTGGAGCAGACTTAAGAGAAGTCTGCAGCCCAAATAGATATGATCCTCTGCTGGCCTGCGATGCGGACACCGGGGCGGATGCTCCTGATTCAGACACTGAAGAGCCCACACTTAAAGATGTTATGAGAGCCATTGCAAAATGTAGTAAATCATTAACTGCTCTCAATATGCAGGTGGGAACTATAAAAGAGGATATCTCCATTGTGCGGCACGATCTGAAACGATTGGCGGAACGTACCACTGCCCTGGAAGATCGTATGGGGGATGTGGAAGATGCCATAACACCCATTAAGAGAGAGTCAGCTAACCAAGCACGCCAGTTGGATTCCCTCATGGCTAAGCAAGACGACTTGGAAAATCGCCTGCGCAGAAATAATGTCAGACTGGTGGGGGTTCCGGAAAAAGTGGAAGGGGCGAAGCCTACGGAATTCTTTGAGAAATGGGTGAAGGATCAGTTTGGACCTGAAACTTTGACTCCTTTATTTGCGATAGAGAGAGCCCACAGGGTCCCTACCCGCCCTTTACCCCCAGGTGCTCCGCCAAGGCCTGTACTCATGAAAGTTCTCCACTACAGGGATCGTGACATCATCCTCAGAAAAGCTAGAGAACTTCCGGAAATATCTATTGATGGGCACAAGATATCCTTCTTTCCTGATTATTCTATGGAGGTCCAAAAGAAAAGGGCGAGATTCCTTGATATTAAAAGACGGCTGAGAGGACTGGACGTCTCCTACTCCATGATCTATCCAGCAAAGCTGAGAATTGCGGCGTTGGGAAATACATCCTTTTTTGAAGACCCCAAGGAAGCTCTGCGGTGGTTGGACCGTCATGAACGCCAGTTAAGAGAAGCAAGACAGAATGTGGATGGAGTCTGAGCTGCTGTGATTCTTAAAGTCCCCGGCTGTATAAGTATTTCTGGGCAGGGTGTATGACTGAATGTGTGTTTGTGATATACCTCAGAGAGTCTTATTGCAATGTAATCATAAGTGATATTAGTTTATTTCTCTGCTATGATCTAATCCAGTATTTGATGTCCATGACAAGATCGTTCTAAATACATACTGTCGGGAATTGGGCGGGAGCTCGGATACTAATGGTTTAACTGTTTAAGCTTGGTTATATACAGTTTTATTGAGCACGGTAGTGCAGTTAACTATGTGCTTGTCACCCCTCCACTGGGTAATATTTGTTACCCATGGGCCTGATAACGCCGATGGGTTCTGTTGTTCTTTACGCCTCCAGTCCCGGTATGGGAATGCCAGGAGGGAACTAGTTGGCGAACTCAGTAACCCGCCTACGAGGGTTTATGTTGAGCTTGAAAGGTTTTGGGGAATTTGTTTAATCTTTGCAGCCATGAGAATGTTATTTAAGAGGTATCCTATTAGAAATTTTATATTGTCTTCTAAAACTAACACTGTGAGGGAGAGGTCCTTGACTGAGCTGGCGAAATATTCAACATATGTAAATATCGAGTATGGCTAACTCAGTTAAATTCCTAAGTTGGAATGTTAGGGGCATTAAAGACGCAATTAAAAGAAGGGCGGTCATAGATAGTCTGAAGCAGTACCAGCCATTAATATGTTGCCTTCAAGAAACTCATTTAACGTCAGATCAAACACGTTTGCTTACGCCTCAGTGGGCATTGCACTGTTTTCATGCCACGTATTCTACGTATGCCAGGGGTGTGAGCATTCTTATACACAGAGCCATCCCATTTGAATGCAAGACAAAACGTGTGGATACAGAAGGGCGCTTTATATTTTTACATGGTAAATTATATAACACTGAATGCATTATTATTGGTGTGTATATACCCCCACCCTATTCACCAATAGTCCTTAAAAAGTTGATATCACTTATTATAGACCTCCCGAGTATTCCTGTGGTCTTATTGGGAGATTTCAACAATATGATTAACCCTGTACTAGATAAATTTAATGATAACACACTAACGGTTAATAGGGAAGTAACCCCCTTTGGGCGGATTTTACAGGAAGCTTCCTTGCTTGACTTTTGGAGACTTAGGAACCCGGAAACTAGAGTATATTCGTGTTACTCAAGTACATATAAATCATTGTCTAGGATAGATATGATCCTTGGTAATGAGGAAATGGGCCAGCTACTCCAAGATATCGTATATCTCCCTAGGCGACTATCTGATCATTCCCCTATCCTACTTACTGTTTGCTTAGTGTCCCCTTTAATTCGGGGAGAAAGGTGCTGGAAATTTAACCCATACTGGTTAACTGTCCTGGCTGACACATCTCAGGTTAAGGAGGAGTTGGTTGAGTTCTTCCAATTCAACACACATACTTCCTCCCGACTTGTTGTATGGGATGCCATGAAGGCCTTTTTAAGGGGCATATTGATTGCCAAAGTTAATGGGAGGAGAAGTGAAAGTAGGGCTAAAGTACAGGAATTGCTTCTAAGGGTTAAAAATGCTGAGACTAATTACGTAATGACCCCCTCTGTAGAACATGAAGGCCAATGGAAAGAGGTTCAGCAAAAGTTAAATGAAAGGCTATTACTAAATGCACAGAACAGGAGATTCTTTCAGAAACAGAAATATTATGAGGAAGGAGAAAGAGCAGGGAGATTACTTGCCCTGCTGACCAAGGCTCAACACCAGACTAACTATATAGCAGCATTGCGAGATTCTAATGGAGTGTTACATACTTCACCTGAGCAGGTAGCACAGATCATGTATACGTTCTATGCCTCCCTGTATACATCTAAATCTACAGCCATTGAGTCGGAGATAGAAAGTTTCCTGCACCCACTGGGCCTACCCACTCTCACAGCTGAGCAACAAGCCATATTGGATGCTCCTGTTTCCCTGCGGGAATTAGAAATGGCTGTAGGTGATATGACTAATAACAAATCACCAGGGGGCGATGGTCTACCTGTTGAGGTTTATAGAACTTTCTCATCTGTGCTATTACCTCAGTTATTAGAGGTGCTGAAAGAGGCCCAACAATTAGGCGAACTCCCAGCAACTATGAACGAAGCGATCATAGCGGTGATCCCAAAACCGGGAAAAGATGTCCTAGAAGCAGAGTCTTACCGTCCTATTTCCCTATTGCAGGTTGACGTAAAAATTTTGGCAAAAGTCCTGGCCAAACGCCTCAACTCAGTAATTACTTCATTGATACATACTGATCAGGCTGGATTTATGCCCAATATGTCGACAGCAGTGAATATTAGAAGGTTATACCTTAATATTCAGGTAGGCCAGGTCCGCACCTCGGATGCGGTGGTCGCGTCTCTAGATGCGGCCAAAGCATTTGACAGTGTGGAATGGCTCTACTTAATATCGGTGCTTAAGGCTATGGGGGTAGGGGCAGGATTCATACAATGGATTAGGCTACTGTACGCTTGTCCTACTGCCAGGATTCAAGTGAATGGAAAATTATCGGCCTCCTTTAGATTATATAGGGGGACTAGGCAGGGATGTCCCCTATCACCATTGCTGTTTGCAGTGGCGGTGGAACCGTTAGCTGCTGCCCTGAGAAAGGCAAGTGAGGTGAAAGGTATGGTCTATGGCACACTGACTGAAAAGGTCGCTCTATATGCCGACGATTTATTACTGTTTCTGGAGAGCTGGCGTTCATCTCTTCCTAAGGCCATGTCGATCATTAACGATTTTGGGAAATTATCAGGCTTATCCATTAATTGGTCCAAGTCGGTGATTATGGCACTGTCTCCAAATCTAGAGATTGACTCCTGTCATACCGCAGGTTTGCAGGTAGTATCAGCATTTAAATACTTAGGCATTCAAGTGTCAGCACAAATGAACGAATTTGCTAACCTTAATATACTGCCACTCCTGGATAAGTTTAGGAAAAAGGTTCAGGTGTGGTCTAAATTACCCTTGACATTAATTGGTTGCACTAATCTTTTAAAAATGATACTTATGCCGCAACTTTTGTATATCCTTCATAATGCACCGACTTGGATACCACTTAAAATCTTCCACACTGTTAATGCGATATTCCGTGACCTTATTTGGAAGAAAGGGATTCCACGTATAAAGCTTGCTACTCTATGTAGATCCAAGACCCAGGGAGGGTTGGGTGTCCCAGACCCCTGGATGTATTACTTAGCGGCCCAATTACAACATATCAGAGGTTGGGGAGAAAATGACACTGTTAACACAGTAGGAAGGATTGTGCAACATCTTATTGGTGGTAGATGTATAATGGCAGCCCTAGAGGACGGTACTTTTGACAAAATGGGAGGACAATATAGCCTTCTGCGTGTTATACATAAGGTATGGTGGAAAGCTAGGAATATAGCAGGAATTCGTGGATACAGGAACTTTACTCCAATATGGCCGAATTTTACCTATAAGGAATTGGATAAAATCCCGTCTGCCAAGGCCTGGGAACGATATGGTCTTGACCAAATGTATAAGCTATACACAGAAACGTCCCTTAAGAGTTTTGCAGTACTACAACAGGAATATGAGTTACCTAAATCTCTCTTTTACGTTTACCTGCAAGTTAGACATGCTATTCAGGCGCAGGGGAAGCAGGAGGAAATAATTCCCGCTGGAAAGCATGTCATACTAGATCTTACTTCTACTAGAGGGGCGACAAAAGGAGTAATTACACTTCATTATCTGACCCTCATGGAAGCAATTCAGAAATCTCAACCGTTAAAATTATATGACAAATGGAAGCAAGATATTCCCGGTTTGTCAGTAGAGCAGTGGGAAGAGGTAGTAGAAAGCTTTCCAAATGTGGCAGTAAGTGAGGCTCATAGAGTCTCTCAACTCTTTCTATTACATAGGGTGTATAGGACACCGGCTTTGCTGTTTAGAATGGGTTATCGGTCAGATGATACCTGTCAGCGATGTGGAGCTCATAACGGAGACCTGGTTCACATGATATGGAATTGCCCGAGACTTCGGCGCTACTGGATAGATGTTCGGGAATTAATCAACACTGTATATCATGTGCAGATTGATTTATCCCCTTTGGTATATTTACTAGGTCATATGGGAGATATCCCAGTCTCTAGTGAATTGAGGCTGGCTATCCTGAGAATATTATACCAAGCCAGGAAGCTGATAGCTTTCTATTGGATTGCTCCTGATCCTCCACTCTTGTCGCAACTGATAAACAAAATACATATACTAGTCAAACTAGAAAGCTATGTGTACCAGAAAAGAGGGAACAACAAAAAATTTAATAAAATATGGTCTTTGTGGATAGATCATTACGATGTTTTAGTCTAATGTCCTAAATGTAACAATGTAGCGGGAGAGTAGATTTTTGAAAATTGAATGTTACCCTGCATAGTATTGCTATAGTGAGCTGTAGTGAATGTATGTGAGAGTAATGTATGCTGTGATGGTGGGACATGGGGAGCCTAGTGAAGGACTTACCTCTGCTTTCATGGACGTTTTATGATCAATAAGAAGACGTGAAAAATGGACCTTTGAATTTATATTGTTTATTATAATGGCTGCAAGAATGGGCTGGGGAGGGACGGGGTGGGGTTTTTCCTACTTTGTTGTATTGTTCACTATAAAATGCTATAAAATCAATAAAAAAATATTTGATTTAAAAGAAAAATTTAGGAGCCAAATAAAATTTTTAGTTACCAAATTTAAAAGGCATACAATTCTAATTAAAAAAAGGACTTGGAAGAGAAGATGAGACGCAGGTCACAGTAGTGAGCCAGCACTACATATAGAAGAATACAGAACCACATACCTCTTACATCCAGTGACATCTTCTGTCATGTAGACCTTCTCTTTCCTCTTCTTCTCTATTTGACCCAGACCACCATGACAAATTCTTTCAGATTCATTTTGTCTCTACAGAGTTTGTTACACAGACATGTTAGGTTTCTCAATTTTTCCATCAACCTCCCCATCCTGCTGCCACTCCTAATACTGTGCCCATTGTGCTCCCCAATGCCCTAGGTACTATACTGCTGAAAAAATAGTGACCCCAATAGAAAAAATATCCCCATAGAATCTACAGCTATTATAAATGCCCCCAGTAAAAATAAAAACCTAGATTGTGCTCCAGGTAATAATGACTGTATAGGTTCCCTAAAATAATGTCCCCTAATATGTCCTGATAATAGAAATGCCCCTACAGTGCCTCCCCAATAGTAATCTCCCCCCACACAGTAATTTTCCTTCACACTGCCCCCACAGTAGTAATTCCCCCCCCCCCACACTGCCCCCACAGTAGTAATTTCCCCCCCCCACAGTAGTAATTTCCCCCCCACAGTGCCTCCACAATAGTAAGTTCCCCCCATACTACCGCCACAGTAGTAATTTTCCCTACACGGCCCCAACATAGTAATTCCCCCCCCCACACTGCCCCCACAGTAGCAACTTTCCCCCCTCAGTGCCCCCACAGTAGTAATTTCCCCCCCTCAGTGCCCCCACAGTAGTAATTTCCCCCCCACACTGCCCCCACAGTAGTAATTTCCCCCCCACACTGCCCCCACAGTAGTAATTTCCCCCCCAAACTGCCCCCACAGTAGTAATCTCCCCCCCACAGTAGTAATTTCCCTCCCACACTGCCTCCACAGCAGTAAAATGCCCGAAAGTTGTAATTTCCCCCCACACTGTCCTCCAGTGCCCCCCTTCTGGCCAGTAATGTCCCCCAGTGCCCCCCTTCTGGCCAGTAATGTCCCCCAGTGCCCCCCTTCTGGCCAGTAATGTCCCCCAGTGCCTCCCTTCTGGCCAGTAATGTCCCCCAGTGCCCCCCTTCTGGCCAGTAATGTCCCCCAGTGCCCCCCTTCTGGCCAGTAATGTCCCCCAGTGCCCCCCCTTCTGGCCAGTAATGTCCCCCAGTGCCCCCCTTCTGGCCAGTAATGTCCCCCAGTGCCCCCCTTCTGGCCAGTAATGTCCCCCAGTGCCCCCCTTCTGGCCAGTAATGTCCCCCAGTGCCCCCCTTCTGGCCAGTACTGTCCCCCAGTGCCCCCCTTCTGGCCAGTAATGTCCCCCAGTGCCCCCCTTCTGGCCAGTAATGTCCCCCAGTGCCCCCCTTCTGGCCAGTAATGTCCCCCAGTGCCCCCCTTCTGGCCAGTAATGTCCCCCAGTGCCCCCCTTCTGGCCAGTAATGTCCCCCCGTGCCCCCCTTCTGGCCAGTAATGTCCCCCAGTGCCCCCCTTCTGGCCAGTAATGTCCCCCAGTGCCCCCCTTCTGGCCAGTAATCTCCCCCAGTGCCCCCCTTCTGGCCAGTAATCTCCCCCAGTGCCACCCTTCTGGCCAGTAATGTGTCCCAGTGCCACCCTTCTGGCCAGTAATATTCCCTAGTGTCCCCTTCCAGCCACTAATGTCCCTCAGTACTACCCTTCCGACCAGTAATGCCCCCCAATGCCGGCAGTTAAAAAAAAAAAAATCTAAAATCTTTTACTCACCTGTGTCCTTTCGCCGACGCTCACTCGTTGCTGGTACGGCCCGGGATGGTGAGACGCAGATGCGCACACGTCAGTGCTCTGCATCCCGGCACAGGCGGGCGCAATGACGTCATCACGCCCACCTGCTCTGGGCTTTTACTACCACATAGGCCTCAGGCCTTCTAGGCCTGAAGCCTATAACAGCGTGAGGGCAAGAAATTATGGGCTCCTGTGCTTCAATGCAATATTCAGCTGCAGTGCGGCGGTCCAGTCTTGTCTTGTCGCCATCTGCAAATTTTAAGGCGCATTGGCGACCGTTTTGGTCGCCATCTGGGGGACTGAGCGCTGTCACCAGGATCAACCCTATTAAACCAGACATACTGGCTTGTAGGGCTCATCATGCAGATTAAAACTATACTATTCTTTTCTCTGTGTGCTAAACAGCTGCAGAGAAATCTGCGTTTTTATTTACATGCAAATGAGCAATTCGAGCACTCGGGGCGGGGCTGAATATTCTGAGCACTGCTATGTAACACCCCCTGTGCTCTGCACACGCCCCCTCCCCTTGATTGACAGGGCTAGACATCAGGCTAAGGGCAGAGCGGTGTCCTACCATGTAAATATCATATACACTATAGTTTCACCACACTGAGATCTGCTCAGAAGGTTAATCTACATATTACTTTATTCACAGGCATAACATATGATGATAAAGACACCAGTAATATGTGTTAGCTTAGGCTACTTTCACACTGGTGTTTTGGCTTTTCGTTTCGGAGATCCGTTCAGGGCTCTCACAAGCGGTCCAAAACGGATCAGTTTTGCCCTAATGCATTCTGAATGGAAAAGGATCAGCTCAGAATGCATCAGTTTGCCTCCGTCCCGTCTCCATTCCACTTTGAGGCGGACACCAAAACGCTACTTGCAGCGTTTTGGTGTCCGTCTGATGAAACAGAGCCAAACGGATCCGTTCTGACACACAATGTAAGTCAATGGGGACGGATCCATTTTCTATGACACAATCTGCCACAATAGAAAACGGATCCGTCCTCCATTGACTTTCAATGGTGTTCATGACGGATCTGTCTTGGCTATGTTAAAGACAATACAAACTGATCCGTTCTGAACGGATGCAGACGTTTGTATTATCTGAACAGATACGTCTGTGCAGATCCATGACGGATCCGCACCAAACGCGAGTGTGAAAGTGTGCTATAGCTTGGTGGTTAAGTGGTTGGTTTTGTACGTAGAGATCCTAGGTTTAAATCTCAGGAGAGATTTTCTTCCATTTATCCCATAAGAAAAGTCTATGTCCTTATTATATTGAGAATAATGTTTTTTAGAAAGCTAATAAATATTACTGGCTTCTTTATAATCATATATTGTGTCTGTGAATAAATAGGTAATAGGTTTTAGAAAAAAAAAACACTATTCTCAATAAAGTAAGGCCTTATTATTATATATTATTTATTATAGTATAGCCTTTTAATATGGTTTTGAATAAGAGAAAAAAAATAACAGAAAGAAAATGTATCTCTCTTCTGGGATTTGAACCTTAGATCTCTATCTGCAGGGTAAACCACTATACCACTAAGCTATAGCATTACTTCACAGAGATGCATGTTTTTTCAATGCTTATAAGCTAACACATATTACTAGTGTCTTTATAATCATATATTGTGCTTGTGAATAAAGCAGTAATATTATATTAGCTTTCTGAGCAGATCTCAGTGTGGTGAAGCTATACTACATAGTGTATATTATATTTAGATGCTAGGATACAGCTCTGCCCTCAGCATGTCTAGTCCTGTCAATCAATGGGAGGGGGAGTGTGCAGAGCACAGGGGGTGTTATATAGCAGTGCTGAAATGCCTCAGCCCCACCTTCTGGTGCTCGAACATCTCATTTGTATATGAATAAAATACAGATATCTCTGCGGCTACTTAACATACAGACAAACAAAAGGTACCGTTTTAATCAGCATGATGAGCCCTATAAGCCCTATATGGTTTAATAGGGTTGATCATGGTGACAGAGCCTCTTTAAAGCGAACCTTGCACCAGGATTTCACCTAATAAACTATTACCAGTACCTTATAGATTATGCTCATTCTGTTTAAATGCATTCTTGTCCCGCTTTCCTGGGATGTATATTGATGAAAAAAAACGACTTATAAAGTCCTTGTCTCCAGCTCCTGCAGTCACGGTGGAAGTCAATGGGGTAGCCCTTCCCTCACTCCGGGCTGTAACTCCCCTGCCCTAACCCCTCCTCTAACTAGTGTAACTGACACCCGGCTCAGTCGCCGGGACCGCGCTTGTACTGGCGGCGCATGCGCCGTTGGTCTCAGTAGCAGCGCGATCCCGTCTATCGCGCGGACTGAAGCGCGATCCTGTAAGTGAATTGCGCATGCGCCGTCCGTCCCTGATGCCTCCCTGTCTTCTGTTCTTCAGGCGCGCGCGGGGTTAGGGCAGGGGAGGTACAGCCCGGAGTGAGGGAAGGGCTACCCCCTTGACTTCCACCGTGACTGCAGGAGCTGGAGACAAGGACTTTATAAGTCGTTTTTTTCATCAATATACATCCCAGGAAAGCGGGACAAAAATGCATTTAAACAGAATGAGCATAATCTATAAGGTACTGGTAATAGTTTATTAGGTGAAATCCTGGTGAAAGGTTCGCTTTAAGTAAGAAAAGTGAGCTTAGACCTGAATTATGACACATTTACTATCTGTGACACTTGAAATGTCTCAGAAAAGTCATGTCCAACGCCAGGCAGGCCCATTGTGCATTTTTTTTAAAGAATAAGTCATACAACACAATGCAGTTGCACCAAATACATTAAAACTGTGCACCATGTCATAAATTTGGTGCAACCACACAACGCAAAACCAGACTTGAGAGTGACATGAAAACGATCAATTCTCTGATCACACACTCCCTTTAAGCACTCTGTATAAAGATGCTTACCTTTCGAAAAATTTCTAGCATTCTTGCTTGAAAGACCCTTTCATTTCTGTCCAAACAGGTTATAATATCCACTTCTACGTCAGCCGCCACAAAGCCAGGAGGAGTCTAAAGGAGAGCACTAGTGAATAATGTAGCACAATATAGCTATGAAACATCCACATCTCAGGAGAAGGGGCTGTATGCACACACAAGGTCTTCTGGTAATGGTGCCAATCTGCCAGTATATGCTAGCCTCAGACAGGGGTTTTTATGTTTAAAAGCACATAAAAATACCCAGGAATACATGTTTTTAGTAGCAGTTTTTCAATGGTGTCAGTATACGGGACTGACAGAGAAAGCAGAATTATAGACTTTAAATGGAGTGGCAAGGCAAATGCTTGACTGCCGTCCAATTCAGACTCCACTAAGAAGAGGAGCGAGGGGCTCAGGATCCCCAGTGATCAGACACTGATCACCTATACTGTGGAAAGGTGATCTATATTGATTGTGGGAATAGTATGGACACCTCTGACACAGAGAAATGATTTTCACATATGTTAGTGCTTACATTAAAGGGGGTTGTCTCACTTCAGCAAATGACATTAATCACGTAGAGGAAGTTAATACAAGGCACTTACTAATGTATTGTGATTGTCCATATTGTCTCCTTTGCTGGTTGGATTCATTTTTCTATCATATTATACATTGATCATATCCAAGAGTTACGACCACCCTGCAATCCACATTATAGGAAAAGGCTCCAGCCTACGCACACTCCCGAGGCTGGTGCCTTTTCCTATAGTGTGCAAGCACGGCCACCACTGATGGATTGCAGGGTGGTCGTAACTCCTGGATAAGAGCAGTGTATAAGGTGATGGAAAAATGAATCCAGCCAGTAAAGGAGGCAATATGGACAATCACAATACATTAGTAAGTGCCTGGTATTAACTTTCTCTACATGATAAATTACATTTGCTGAAGTGACTCCTTTAAGTTAGAAAGTTGCACTATGGAGAGGGGATATGAATCCGATTAGTGGAGGTGCAATCATGCATGGAGAGGTGGTGAAGCATGTATACTGCCACACCATTCAGCTGTACTTGACTAATTCCAGCCGCTCTTTAAAGAATTATGGGGTCCCAATGGTCAGACCCCACCATTCAGGAACGTATCCCCTAACCAGTGGACACATTTATATCTTGAGACAATGCCTTTAACACCACAAAAGCTATTTAAAAAGTTAAAGTTTGCTTTAACATCTGTGTGTGCTAGGGTTGCAACGGGTATCGAATTATGGATACCCAATCAATAGTTTTGTACCGGTATCGTTTCGATACCGAGATTTGCCATTTACCGATACTATCAGAGAACATGGAGCGCTCTTCTCAGCGTGCGCCATGTTCCCTCAGCAGCACAGGGGAGAAGGAAGCAGTCTCTCCCTCCCCCCTGTGCCGCTGCCACTGCTGGGGCTGTATTTTATACTGCACTGTGGTATCTGGTTCTGCTGGGGCGGTAGTTTATACTGCACTGTGGTATCTGGTTCTGCTGGGGCGGTAGTTTATACTGCACTGTGGTATCTGGTTCTGCTGGGGCGGTAGTTTATACTGCACTGTGGTATCTGGTTCTGCTGGGGCTGTATTTTATACTGCACTGTGGTATCTGGTTCTGCTGGGGCTGTATTTTATACTGCACTGTGGTATCTGGTTCTGCTGGGGCGGTAGTTTATACTGCACTGTGGTATCTGGTTCTGCTGGGGCGGTAGTTTATACTGCACTGTGGTATCTGGTTCTGCTGGGGCGGTAGTTTATACTACACTGTGGTATCTGGTTCTGCTGGGGCGGTAGTTTATACTGCACTGTGGTATCTGGTTCTGCTGGGGCGGTAGTTTATACTGCACTGTGGTATCTGGTTCTGCTGGGGCGGTATTTTGCACTGCACTGTGGTATCTGGTTCTGCTGGGGCGGTATTTTGCACTGCACTGTGGTATCTGGTTCTGCTGGGGCGGTAGTTTATACTGCACTGTGGTATCTGGTTCTGCTGGGGCGGTAGTTTATACTGCACTGTGGTATCTGGTTCTGCTGGGGCGGTAGTTTATACTGCACTGTGGTATCTGGTTCTGCTGGGGCGGTAGTTTATACTGCACTGTGGTATCTGGTTCTGCTGGGGCGGTAGTTTATACTGCACTGTGGTATCTGGTTCTGCTGGGGCGGTAGTTTATACTGCACTGTGGTATCTGGTTCTGCTGGGGCGGTAGTTTATACTGCACTGTGGTATCTGGTTCTGCTGGGGCGGTAGTTTATACTGCACTGTGGTATCTGGTTCTGCTGGGGCGGTAGTTTATACTGCACTGTGGTATCTGGTTCTGCTGGGGCGGTAGTTTATACTACACTGTGGTATCTGGTTCTGCTGGGGCGGTAGTTTATACTGCACTGTGGTATCTGGTTCTGCTGGGGCGGTAGTTTATACTACACTGTGGTATCTGGTTCTGCTGGGGCGGTAGTTTATACTACACTGTGGTATCTGGTTCTGCTGGGGCGGTAGTTTATACTGCACTGTGGTATCTGGTTCTGCTGGGGCGGTAGTTTATACTGCACTGTGGTATCTGGTTCTGCTGGGGCGGTAGTTTATACTGCACTGTGGTATCTGGTTCTGCTGGGGCGGTAGTTTATACTGCACTGTGGTATCTGGTTCTGCTGGGGCGGTAGTTTATACTGCACTGTGGTATCTGGTTCTGCTGGGGCGGTAGTTTATACTGCACTGTGGTATCTGGTTCTGCTGGGGCGGTAGTATATACTGCACTGTGGTATCTGGTTCTGCTGGGGCGGTAGTTTATACTGCACTGTGGTATCTGGTTCTGCTGGGGCGGTAGTTTATACTACACTGTGGTATCTGGTTCTGCTGGGGCGGTAGTTTATACTACACTGTGGTATCTGGTTCTGCTGGGGCGGTAGTTTATACTGCACTGTGGTATCTGGTTCTGCTGGGGCGGTAGTTTATACTACACTGTGGTATCTGGTTCTGCTGGGGCGGTAGTTTATACTGCACTGTGGTATCTGGTTCTGCTGGGGCGGTAGTTTATACTGCACTGTGGTATCTGGTTCTGCTGGGGCGGTAGTTTATACTACACTGTGGTATCTGGTTCTGCTGGGGCGGTAGTTTATACTGCACTGTGGTATCTGGTTCTGCTGGGGCGGTAGTTTATACTGCACTGTGGTATCTGGTTCTGCTGGGGCAGTAGTTTATACTGCACTGTGGTATCTGGTTCTGCTGGGGCGGTATTTTATACTGCACTGTGGTATCCGGTTCTGCTGGGGCGGTAGTTTATACTGCACTGTGGTATCCGGTTCTGCTGGGGCGGTAGTTTATACTGCACTGTGGTATCTGGTTCTGCTGGGGCGGTAGTTTATACTGCACTGTGGTATCTGGTTCTGCTGGGGCGGTAGTTTATACTGCACTGTGGTATCTGGTTCTGCTGGGGTGGTAGTTTATACTGCACTGTGGTATCTGGTTCTGCTGGGGCGGTAGTTTATACTGCACTGTGGTATCTGGTTCTGCTGGGGCGGTAGTTTATACTACACTGTGGTATCTGGTTCTGCTGGGGCGGTAGTTTATACTACACTGTGGTATCTGGTTCTGCTGGGGCGGTAGTTTATACTGCACTGTGGTATCTGGTTCTGCTGGGGCGGTAGTTTATACTGCACTGTGGTATCTGGTTCTGCTGGGGCGGTAGTTTATACTGCACTGTGGTATCTGGTTCTGCTGGGGTGGTAGTTTATACTGCACTGTGGTATCTGGTTCTGCTGGGGCGGTAGTTTATACTGCACTGTGGTATCTGGTTCTGCTGGGGCGGTAGTTTATACTACACTGTGGTATCTGGTTCTGCTGGGGCGGTAGTTTATACTGCACTGTGGTATCTGGTTCTGCTGGGGCGGTAGTTTATACTGCACTGTGGTATCTGGTTCTGCTGGGGCTGTATTTTATACTGCACTGTGGTATCTGGTTCTGCTGGGGCGGTAGTTTATACTGCACTGTGGTATCTGGTTCTGCTGGGGCGGTAGTTTATACTGCACTGTGGTATCTGGTTCTGCTGGGGCGGTAGTTTATACTGCACTGTGGTATCTGGTTCTGCTGGGGCGGTAGTTTATACTGCACTGTGGTATCTGGTTCTGCTGGGGCAGTAGTTTATACTGCACTGTGGTATCTGGTTCTGCTGGGGCGGTAGTTTATACTGCACTGTGGTATCTGGTTCTGCTGGGGCGGTAGTTTATACTGCACTGTGGTATCTGGTTCTGCTGGGGCGGTAGTTTATACTGCACTGTGGTATCTGGTTCTGCTGGGGCGGTAGTATATACTGCACTGTGGTATCTGGTTCTGCTGGGGCGGTAGTTTATACTGCACTGTGGTATCTGGTTCTGCTGGGGCGGTAGTTTATACTACACTGTGGTATCTGGTTCTGCTGGGGCGGTAGTTTATACTGCACTGTGGTATCTGGTTCTGCTGGGGCGGTAGTTTATACTGCACTGTGGTATCTGGTTCTGCTGGGGCGGTAGTTTATACTACACTGTGGTATCTGGTTCTGCTGGGGCGGTAGTTTATACTACACTGTGGTATCTGGTTCTGCTGGGGCGGTAGTTTATACTGCACTGTGGTATCTGGTTCTGCTGGGGCGGTAGTTTATACTACACTGTGGTATCTGGTTCTGCTGGGGCGGTAGTTTATACTGCACTGTGGTATCTGGTTCTGCTGGGGCGGTAGTTTATACTGCACTGTGGTATCTGGTTCTGCTGGGGCAGTAGTTTATACTGCACTGTGGTATCTGGTTCTGCTGGGGCGGTATTTTATACTGCACTGTGGTATCCGGTTCTGCTGGGGCGGTAGTTTATACTGCACTGTGGTATCCGGTTCTGCTGGGGCGGTAGTTTATACTGCACTGTGGTATCTGGTTCTGCTGGGGCGGTAGTTTATACTGCACTGTGGTATCTGGTTCTGCTGGGGCGGTAGTTTATACTGCACTGTGGTATCTGGTTCTGCTGGGGTGGTAGTTTATACTGCACTGTGGTATCTGGTTCTGCTGGGGCGGTAGTTTATACTGCACTGTGGTATCTGGTTCTGCTGGGGCGGTAGTTTATACTACACTGTGGTATCTGGTTCTGCTGGGGCGGTAGTTTATACTGCACTGTGGTATCTGGTTCTGCTGGGGCGGTAGTTTATACTGCACTGTGGTATCTGGTTCTGCTGGGGCGGTAGTATATACTGCACTGTGGTATCTGGTTCTGCTGGGGCGGTAGTTTATACTGCACTGTGGTATCTGGTTCTGCTGGGGCGGTAGTTTATACTGCACTGTGGTATCTGGTTCTGCTGGGGTGGTAGTTTATACTGCACTGTGGTATCCGGTTCTGCTGGGGCAGTAGTTTATACTACACTGTGGTATCCGGTTCTGCTGGGGCGGTAGTTTATACTGCACTGTGGTATCTGGTTCTGCTGGGGCGGTAGTTTATACTGCACTGTGGTATCTGGTTCTGCTGGGGCGGTAGTTTATACTGCACTGTGGTATCTGGTTCTGCTGGGGTGGTAGTTTATACTGCACTGTGGTATCTGGTTCTGCTGGGGCGGTAGTTTATACTGCACTGTGGTATCTGGTTCTGCTGGGGCGGTAGTTTATACTACACTGTGGTATCTGGTTCTGCTGGGGCGGTAGTTTATACTACACTGTGGTATCTGGTTCTGCTGGGGCGGTAGTTTATACTGCACTGTGGTATTGCTAACCCTGCCTATTTCTGTTGCCTCGCCTTCTGTCAATTTGGACCCGCCTACAACATGTCTGCACCAGGGCCAATGCATCAACCTTTGTGTGTGCAGGCCTACCTGGTATACTATGGATCCGTACGGGGTCCAGACAGGGAGACCCCCAGGATAAGCACATCTAACTTTATGGAGGATTACTGCCATCTCACAAAAAAGTGACACAAATGGATTTAGTCCCAGTGGCAAGAAGCCGTCTGCAGAATACATAAAGAGTGCGGGCAGGATACTCGGGGAGGGGACAGTGCAGTGACATCTCCGCTAATGTATTGGGGACACCCAGCCCCTTGTTACCTTAAACTTCCTTGACTTCTTCTCCATTTTGCAGCCTTTTCACTGACACTTATCTGCCGTGCTCCTAGGATATGATTCAAACTCCGCACGCCGCGCCCTCATTGGCTGGAGGATCGGAACACTGGTACGTGACGTCACCAACACCATCTCCTCATTGGCGGCCATGTTCTCGGAGACCAATGTCAACCGGAAGTATGCGCCGAACCCATTAGTCTTCTGAGGTCACAGTCTGATATTCAATCTACGAAACTCACTTTACTCATTTCTAAGCACTGGACAGTATAACGTCTCTACATTGTAGCTTTGTAGAACTAACTCTAATGGTAACTATTTTGTGAGGGCTCGATGAAGGTGTTTCAAAGTGCTATTCTCGATCTGATTACTCAGCGTTTGATTAGTACGCCTGTCCTGTAGTAAATAGCGCATCCATCTTGGTGCCATGAGGTTGCCGTCCTATTATAAGCACACTGCAGAAGTAGAAGGAAGGGCTAGAGTGTTGTGATGTATTAATAAAATCCATAGCTTTTTTTGTATTTCGACTTTGGGCAGCTTTCTCCAGTAACAAATATGGCCGCTGGGCGTTCTTTAGCCAGGACGAGTTATAGATGACCGATGCATGTATTTGACGAATCGGGAACATCATAGGCAGCATGGCTGGCAGCAGACTGGAGAAGCTGGGAACTGTGTTCACCAGGTACATACTGTGCCCTTGTTAGAGGGGACTCTGGCTTCTGGGCTGTATTATGGTATAGTGCATGGGGTTTATTAGTCACACCACCTTGGATCTGCTCCTACTACCACCCTCACATATAGCTGCATGTAGTATTTTCTGTACTGCTCTAACTGGTGTGGTCTGTCTGAAAGAAGGTACGACCACACAGCGTGGTTGTGACGTGGCCTAATTATACTAATTAGGACCGGACAATTTAGTTGGTCTTTACTATTAGGGTCCATTCACACGTCCACATCCGTTCCGCAATTTTGCGGAATGGGTGCAGACCCATTCATTTTCAATGGGTCCAGAATGTTCTGTTCGCATCCGCATTTGCGGATCCGCACTTCCGCATCCGGGGTTCCGTTTCCGCAAAAAAATAGAACTTGTCCTATTCTTGTCCGCAATTGCGGACAAGATTAGGCATTCTCTATTATAGTGCCGGTGATATGCTGTCCGCAAATTGCAAAATGCAGATTGCCGGTGTCCGTGTTTAGCGGATCCGCAAAACACTTACAAATGGCTCCGCATCCATTCCGCAATTTTGTGAAACGGGTGCGGACCCATTCATTTTCTATGGGGACGGAATGGATGCACAGTGTGCTGTCCGCATTTGCGCAGCGCGGCCCCGATCTTCGGGTCCGCAGCTCCACAAAAGATAGAACATGTCCTATTCTTGTCCGCAGCTTGCGGACAAGAATAGGCATCTCTGTAGGGGTGCCGGGCGGGTGTGTTGCGGATCCGCAACACACCACGGACGTGTGAATGGAGCTTTACTGGCCGCACATCGTCCGCATTATTGCATGACCATTAGGCTACTTTCACACTAGCGTTTTTCTTTTCCGGCACTGAGTTCCGTCCTAGGGGCTCAAATCCGGAAAAGAACTGATCAGTTTTATCCTCATGCATTCTGAATGGAGAGTAATCTGTTCAGGATGTCTTCAGTTCAGTCTTTTTGACTGATCAGGCTTTTCAGAAAAACGTACAATGTTGTATTTTTACCTCCGGACAAAAATCCTGAACACTTTGACTGAACGCCGGATCCGGTCTTTTTCCCATTGACTTGCATTAATGCCGGATCCGGCGCCGTGTGTTCAGTCAAACCGGATCCGGCTTTTGCATGTTAAACCCGAAAAAAAAAAAAAAAAAGTTAAAGTCCATAAATGGCGGATCCGTTTTTTTCAATGTATTTTTTCATTGTGATCAGAATCCTGATCAGGATTCAAATGTAATCTGTTTTCACACGTTTTTCCGGATCCGGCGGCCAGTTCCGGCGATGGAATTCCTCGCCGGATTTAAACAACGCTAGTGTGAAAATAGCCTTTGTAGTTATACCTTGATATGTCAGGGGGGAAAAAAACTAAAACATGAGCAGCTTGCTGTCACGCGACTCTTTACATTAAAGTCAATGGAGTAAAAGTCGTGTTGCGCTGTGATACCATTGACAGTAGTTAGATCCAATGTAGCCTTAACCTTAGGGCTCATGCACGAGATCGTATGTATTTTGCGGTCCACTAAACACGTATACGCAAAAGAATACGGATGTGCATTCTGTATTTTGCGGAACAGAACAGCCGGCCCCTAATAGAACAGTCCTATCCTTGTCCGTAATGTGGACAATAATAGGACATGTTTTATTTTTACAGGCAAACGGGATGCACTCGGAGTAACTTCTGTTTTTTTTTTTTGCGGAACCATTAAAATGAATGGTTCCGCATAAAAAAACAGAACGACACAGACAGAAAATAAGTTTGTGCATGACCATATTGGTCATATATGGTCCATGTCCAATCCACATCTTTTTATGTTTATGGGGCTGCAAAAATGTGAACAGCACATGGATATCATCTGCATGCTGTCCGCATCCATGCAGCTGAGCCGCAAATTATAGAACATGGAGAATTCTTATCCGTTTTTACAATGGCACACGCGAGAACTGCGGCATGCACACGGACTGCATCTGTATTTTGCCACAAAACGGATACGTTCGTGTGACTGCATCCTTAACGATACAGACCAACTAAATAATGCAATCATAATTAGTTTAGTTTGAGGCCGCTGTTCGGATGATTGTGCAGTACTCGAAAGCAGGGTGGGCACGCCACAGTTACGCGGTCATGCCCTTATGATCATTACGGGTGTGTACACCTGTGAACTACATTGCCACCACTGCCCTTTGTTCTAGCATTTGTAAGCTCTCCTCGCTCACATACTGCGCCAATAATATCTTGTACCACGTCTAAATAAGGCCCCCGCTAATGTATCAAACCCCTTTTCGGTGTACTTGCATCAAAATGAAGGGGTATGGCAATGCCAGTCAGTAACATCACCAGCTGGGCCCACAGATACCAGTCACTTGGGTTGTATGTTAGCACAGGCTTGGAGTATAAAGCCTGTATCACACCTGACGATGATCGCTAACGAGTGGTCGTAGTAAGTAGTCAGCGATCATCTGGCAGTCTGAGGGTGCATTCACACACGGATTTTGTGGCAGAAAATTCTGTGACTGAAAATCGGTTCCATTCACCTTAATGGGGCTTGCAGAAATCTGTGTTTGCTGCCCCATTCATATGAATGGAACTGGTTTTCAGTGGCAGAATTTTCTGCCGCGTGCGATGGCACCCTAATACTGCTGACCATTTCCCGATGAATGAACTAATGCTATCGCTAGGATATGGCCCCCATTGTCTAATAGGTGCGGATCCCACCTCTGGGACCTGCACCTACAACGAGAATGGGGCGGGAAGAGCTTTGGCTAGAGGACCCTGGATTTCCCAGGGTCCGTCCACCACCACCAAGCGCTGCTCCCATAGAAGTGAATAGGAGTGCACCACGCACCTGTGGCCCCTGCTCCCTTTCATTTCTATGGGGCAGACGGAAATAGCCGAGCCAGCAATCTGCTATTTTAGGCGGCCCCATATACATCTAAATTCCAATGCAGACCTGTTCTGAATGGGGTAGAAGGGAGTAAGGAGCCATCACACTCCTTTCATGGTAGCTTATCTCCTCTGGGAAAAAATTGATCGGGCAGAATTGGTCATCCCCGTACATACTAAGATGGTCACCCAGTTCTACAAAAACCGAGGGTTCAGGCTGCGTTCCCCAACTGTGTATGGCCACCATAAAGAGGACCTGTCGCTGCTTATGACACATCTGTCGTAATAAATACCTGTATTTCCTATAAAGAACAAATCTGAAACCTCTTTTCTTAGACCTCAGCATTGTACCATCTCCCTGTGTTTCCTCCTGATGACTGAATTGATAACTAGGTGCTGGTGTTTCCCTTGGTGAAGGGTTCTGTTCCTGTGCAGTCTGGACATCAGCCTGCACTACCCCAGCTGGTAACACTCAGTCATGAATTTCTTCTCACATTTCTGAGAGGAATAACAGAGGAACAGCACAACATAGTGTTCTAAGAAAAGTAACTCCCGAATCGCTGTTTTGTGGGGAACAATATTATTTGCTAAGTGAGATATGTCAGCAGGTCATCTTTAAAAGATTTTGGTATTGATGGGCTTATCCTCAGCTATTTTGTTGTAGGTCCAGCACCAGAACTACACAGCTCCATCCATTGTGTAGAGAAATGCGTGGGTGCAGGGTGTCGGAGCTGCTCCCGAACAAATGATCAGTGAATAGCTGAGTGTTGGACCTACCCTGAGAGTAGACATAAAGGGAACCTGTCATCAACCTTGTGCTGACTTCACTGAGGGCAGTATAAACTAGTGACAGAAATGCTGATTTCAGCGACGTGTCACTCATGAGCTAAAAGTAAGTGGTTGCCGAGAACCAGCATCATAATCATTGCAGCCCAGGCCTTCAGAAGAGTCAAATCTACCTGAGAAGAGTCCTGGTTATTATAATCTCCTGCTCTCTCACCCATCTGCTGATGATTGTCAGTTCTCTCCTAAAGAGAAAGGGAGAAAACTAGGTAGAAGCCTGTCAGTCATCAGCAGGTGGGCAGGAGAGCAGGAATTCATGAGTAACCAGGACTCTTCTCAGGTGGCCGGGACTCTTTTCCAGGCCCAGTCTGCAATGATTTCGATGTTGGTTCTCGGCAATCACTTACTTTTAACTAATAAATGACAGATCGTTGAAATCAACTCACCTGTCTCTACTTTATTCTTCCATTAGTATGGGCAACATAAAGGTGATGACAGGTTCCCTTTAAATACCAGAATACTGGGCAAACTCTTTAGGCCCCTTTCACACGGGTGAGATTTCACCACGGGTGCAATGTGTGAGGTGAACACATTGCACCCGCACTGAATCCGGTCCCATTAATTTCTATGGGGCTGTGCACATGAGCGGTGATTTTCACGCATCACTTGTGCGTTGCGTGAAAATGGCAGCATGCTCCTCTTTGTATGTTTTCCACGCAAAGAAGGATGGAGACCCGATCATTATTATTTTCCCTTATAACATGGTTATAGGGGGAAATAATAGCATTCTTAATACAGAATGCAAAGTAAAATAGGGCTGGAGGGGTTAAAAAAATAAATAAAAATAATTTAACTCACCTTAATCCAGGGCTTGACAAATTTCCTTGGAATCTAGGAGCCAGCTAAAAAAGTTAGGAGCCAGGCGGAGCCGCGTCATAAAGCCCCCAGTAGGTGCCCCCATAGCGCTCCCCCCCCACTTTTCCAGAGAGCCCCCCAATAATGCTGTATACCATGTTACATATACCGCCGCTCCGTTCCCGGACCCTATTGACTATAATGGGGACGGGGGTTGAGCTCCGGCGCAGCATGGCAGTTCGCGGTGAAAGGCCGCCGGACTAAAAAGTTGGACATGCAGTACTTTTAGTCCGGCGGCCTTTCACCATGCACTGCCGTGCTGCGCCAGAGCTCTGCCCCCATTATAGTCAATGGGGACAGAGCTGCGGTCCGGCGAAACAGCGGAAGGACGGATCCGACAGGGTGAACAGCCGTATCCGTCCTGCCGCAAGTGTGAAAGTACCCTTAGTTATATAGCTACTGAATGAGACCGAAGAAGGGATGCCTTTTAACATATAGATCTCCTTGAGAAGCTAATTTGATCCTAAAGGGTTAATTCAAACTAATCTAAACTCTGTCCTGTCACTTCTCTCATCTCTCTGCTCCTGTCCCTAATCTTATCACTGCTGCAAAAGCATCAGCCACAGCCTCAGTGTAAACTGTTCTAGAGTCTGACTGACGGTTCTTTTAACTCAAAAAAGCTTCCACTCTAGGATCAGATTACACTCCTCCCGAGTCCCTCCCCTCCCTGCTGCCAGCGTCTCTGCTATTGTGTGCTGTGACGGAGCTGTTTCACACGGTGCTGCCTCCGGACAGAACGGCAGCTCCCGGGCACCTTTGAAAACGGGCTGACAAATACCCAAGCGCCAGGACTAAATTCCTGGTCGCCATGGCGACCTGGCGCCTGGGATTTGTCGAGCCCTGCCTTAATCCACTTGATCACGGCCCGGCATCTCCTTCTGGCTTCATCTTTGCTGTGCACAGGAATAGGACCTGTGGTGACGTCACTGCAGTCATCACATGGTCCGTCACATGATCCATCATCATGGTAAAAGATCATGTGATGGACCATGTGATGAGCGCAGCGACGTCATCAAAGGTCCTATTCCTCAAAGAAGAAGACAGAAGAGAAGCCGGCTGCGCGATCAAGTGCATTAAGGCGAGTTAAATTATTTATTTTATTTTTTTAACCCCTCCCAGCCCTATTGTACTATGCATTCTGTATTATAACCATGTTATAAGGGAAAATAATAAAATCTACACAACACCTAACCCAAACCTGAACTTCTGTGAAGAAGTTCGGGTCTGGGTACCAAACATGCCAATTTTTCTCACGCGTGTGCAAAACGCATTACAATGTTTTTCACTCGCGCGGAAAAATCGCGCATTTTCCCGCAACGCACCCGCAGCTTATCCGGGCCAAAAACATGACGCCCTTGTGAAAGAGGCCTTAGGGGGCCTGCACATGGGTGTGGGTTTCAAGACAGAAATTCCTTGCCGATTTTTGTGTGGATTTCTCAGCATTTCCACACCCAACTCCGCATGTTACTTGTGGATTTTGATGTTGAAAAGGGTGAAATGCACATAAAAAAATAAAAAATCTGCATGGCAGGTCATTTTAGGCACTGGGAAAAATGTCAAAGTGTACATGAGTTATGTCAAATCTCATTCACTTTGCTGGTACCATATTACGCTGTAGTTTTTCCACGTGTAATCCACAACATGTGCAGGTAGCCAGGAAAAACAGTAGTGTGAAAGTCCTAGTGACCTCTAATACTGGGGTCCTGGTGGTGCACTGGCTCGGAAACTGATCATTGTTGGAGAACCTAAAGCAGTGATAGCTAACCCTGGCACTCCAGCTGTGGTGAAACTACAACTCCCAGCATGCTCCATTCATTTCTACTACAGCTTTAGGTTAGCCGTCACAGACCGAAAGTATTGGGAGGGGTTTCCAAACTAAAGAACCTTTTTACCTACACCATTCTCCAGAAGATCTACCTATTACTATACAACTGGGACAGATGTTTGTAACTGTGGCTTGTATCTTTAATAGAACACGAGATCTCATGCGAGCTGGGGTAATAAAGCGAAATGAGAAGCCCATCTGGTACGATGTATATGCTGCTTTTCCACCAAAAAGGGAGCCAACCTATGAGAAACCGCTCAACCGCAGGAACAAGCTGCCGGACAATGTGCCTGCAATTCTGTACAGTGAAGATGTCATACGCGCGTGAGTTTATGATCTGCTTGATTTGCTTTGCTTATAGGTATAAGATGCATAAAAGTAGAGGTACTAACTAAGGGCTCATTCAGACTAGAGAGATTCACGAGTGGTGATTGGGCAGCACTGAGACTGAACTCTTATCTATTAGGCCCCTTTCAGACGAGCGAGTGTTACGCTCCGGACTCGCAGCGTGAGTATTCAACAGCACCCGTCCTGCCCTTCCAGCACTGCTGGGGTCACATAGCATTTTATTGATTTAGCACACTATGTAACCCTTAGAACGTATTGCTGTCAGTGTTATCTAATACATTCCAGAACTATAAAGGTTACATAGCATCATAAATCAATATGATGCTATGAGACTCCAGAGTTAGGCCAGACACACACAAGTGAGTTCAATGCGAGAAACTCACAGCATGTGGCAGTTAGGCCCCTTTCACACGAACGAGTTTTCTATGCTTGACGTGAACGCATAGCACCCGCACTGAATCCTGACCCATTCATTTCAATGGGTCTGTGTACATGAGCGTTTTTTTTTCACGCATTAGAACTGCTTCGCGTGAAAAACGCAGCGAGTTCTATATTCTGCGTTTTTCACGCAACCCTGACCCCATAGAAGTGAATGGGGCTTCAGGGAAAAACGCATTGCATCTGGAAGCAAGTGTGGATGCGATGTGTTTTTCACTAATGGTTGCTAAGAGATGTTATTTGTAAACCTTCCGTTTTTTATCACGCGTGTGAAAAACGCATCAAAATGCATTGCACCGCACGGAAAAAAAATGAACAACTGAACGCAATCGCAGACAAAACTGACTGAACTTGCTTGCAAAATAGTGCAAGTTTCCCTGAACGCCTCCAGACCTTAGAGTTCCTATTCTGACCTCCGCTCCTCTGACAGGATCGCACAGTATTATAATGATATATAATTCTTTGTGAGCCTGAGAGTCCTTGAATCTATTGTAATAAACTACAGCATTATGTCAGTGTAATACAATAGATTCCATGGACTCTCGTTTACACACAATATTATAGTTTTGTTGTTTTGACCATGTTATTTTTCTTTCTTTCATCAGTAAATTTTATGAGACTTATGGTGGTGCAGGAATATTTCATTTATACCGAAAAAACTTCAAATCTATTTGTCAAAGGTAAGAAAAAGTAATTGAAAAAAATTCCAATTATATTTCTGAAAACCCAGGTAGCTTTTATTTTGGAATTAGTATGACATGATGCTCACCGCATACCACTATTTCCACATATTTATCAATACACATCTACCGTGGCCTGTACCTGAGTTAAAAAAATAAATAAAATAAAAATAAAGTTTGCATAATGACTGTGCGTCTTTGTACAATCATAACTATGAAGGAACAGTTATGTTTGGGCTTCCCTAATGTCTCGTTCTGCAATATTGCTCACTGTTTCCGCTGCATAGATAGATGCATTTCTCTCAGAAGCAATGTGTGTATCCTTACCTCCCACTATGTTTGTTTTCTTCTAAGGAGCTCAGAAAGCTGATAAGGAGGAATAAATCACACTAAGGCCCCTTTCACACGAGCGAGTTTTCCGCGCGGGTGCAATGCGTGACGTGAACGCATGGCACCCGCACTGAATCCTGACCCATTCATTTCAATGGGTCTGTGTACATGAGCGTTGTTTTTCACGCATGAGTTCTGCGTTGCGTGAAAATCGCAGCATGTTCTATATTCTGCGTTTTTCACGCAGCCCTGGCTCCATAGAAGTGAATGGGGCTGCGTGAAAAACGCATTGCATCCGCAAGCAAATGCGGGTGCGATGCGTTTTTCACTGATATTTGCTAAGAGATGTTGTTTGTAAACCTTCAGTTTTTTATCACGCGCGTGAAAAACGCATCAAAACGCATTGCACCTGCGCGGGAAAAATTTTGCAACTGAACGCAATCGCAGACAAAACTGACTGAACTTGCTTGCAAAATGGTGCGAGATTCACTGAGCGCACCCTGAACGCATCCGGACCTAATCCATCACGCTCGTGTGAAAGAGGCCTAAGGGTCCATTCACACGTCCGCATCCGTTCCGCAATATCGGGAATGGGGGTGGACCCATTCATTCTCAATGGGGCAGTAATGGATGCATCCGCATTTCCGGAGCGCGGCCCCAAACTTCTGGGCTTCGGCCCTGAACTTCCGGGACGCGGCTCCACAAAAAAATAGAACATGTCCTATTCTTGTCCGCAATACACCAGGACGTGTGAATGGACCGTTACAGATAGGCAGGATGCTCCTGTGATGTTCAGAAGCAGTGTAGAAACTAGTTCTGACACGCCTCCACTTCCTCTCGGCCGTATTCTGAGTCTCTGTTACCAGTGCTAATATTCCAATAGTCTGCTGACTATAATTTCCTGTTTCTGGTCCTATAATTAAAACATAACTTTTATTTTCCTTTTTATTAAACACTATGTTTCACATAAAAAAACACTTATTAAAATATATATGGAGGGCTTGGACCTGTGGGCTCAGTGTCTGTATTATTCTGAATGATCAGGAGGACTTTACTCTTACACATAAGGATCACATACAGGCTAATTGTATCTAACCTGTGTGATTACACTTTAGTGCCTGTAGGTGTCGCCCGACACCAGGCATATAATCAATTACGCCGCACTTTGTTACTAAATGTTGCGTCCTAGGCTCTGCCTTAGTTGCAATGTCCCTCACTGACTATTTCTGAGTATCTATACTATTCATGTATTTCTAATCTGGCCCTCAGGAGGGTTCGGCGTCTGCAGATCGCCTTTGGGAAAGGCGATCTGCAGACGCCGAACCCTCCTGAGGGCCAGATTAGAAATACATGAATAGTATAGATACTCAGAAATAGTCAGTGAGGGACATTGTAACTAAGGCAGAGCCTAGGACGCAACATTTAGTAACAAAGTGCGGCGTAATTGATTATATGCCTGGTGTCGGGCGACACCTACAGGCACTAAAGTGTAATCACACAGGTTAGATACAATTAGCCTGTATGTGATCCTTATGTGTAAGAGTAAAGTCCTCCTGATCATTCAGAATCATACAGACACTGAGCCCACAGGTCCAAGCCCTCCATATATACACTGCTCAAAAAAATAAAGGGAACACTTAAACAACACAATGTAACTCCAAGTCAATCACACTTCTGTGAAATCAAACTGTCCACTTAGGAAGCAACACTGAGTGACAATCGATTTCACATGCTGTTGTGCAAATGGGTTAGACAACAGGTGGAAATTATAGGCAATTAGCAAGACACCCCCAATAAAGGAGTGGTTCTGCAGGTGGTAACCACAGACCACTTCTCAGTTCCTATGCTTCCTGGCTGATGTTTTGGTCACTTTTGAATGCTGGCGGTGCTTTCACTCTAGTGGTAGCATGAGACGGAGTCTACAACCCACACAAGTGGCTCAGGTAGTGCAGCTTATCCAGGATGGCACATCAATGGGAGCTGTGGCAAGAAGGTTTGCTGTGTCTGTCAGCGTAGTGTCCAGAGCATGGAGGCGCTACCAGGAGACAGGCCAGTACATCAGGAGACGTGGAGGAGGCCGTAGGAGGGCAACAACCCAGCAGCAGGACCGCTACCTCCGCCTTTGTGCAAGGAGGAACAGGAGGAGCACTGCAAGAGCCCTGCAAAATGACCTCCAGCAGGCCACAAATGTGCATGTGTCTGCTCAAACGGTCAGAAAAAGACTCCATGAGGGTGATATGAGGGCCCGACGTCCACAGGTGGGGGTTGTGCTTACAGCCCAACACCGTGCAAGACGTTTGGCATTTCCCAGAGAACACCAAGATTGGCAAATTCGCCACTGGCACCCTGTGCTCTTCACAGATGAAAGCAGGTTCACACTGAGCACATGTGACAGATGTGACAGAGTCTGGAGACGCCGTGGAGAACGTTCTGCTGCCTGCAACATCCTCCAGCATGACCGGTTTAGCATTGGGTCAGTAATGGTGTGGGGTGGCATTTCTTTGGAGGGCCGCACAGCCCTCCATGTGCTTGCCAGAGGTAGCCGGACTGCCATTAGGTACAGAGATGAGATCCTCAGACCCCTTGTGAGACCATATGCTGGTGCGGTTGGCCCTGGGTTCCTCCTAATGCAAGACAATGCTAGACCTCATGTGGCTGGAGTGTGTCAGCAGTTCCTGCAAGACGAAGGCATTGATGCTATGGACTGGCCCGCCCCGTTCCCCAGACCTGAATCCAATTGAGCACATCTGGGACATCATGTCTCGCTCTATCCACCAACGTCACGTTGCACCACAGACTGTCCAGGAGTTGGCAGATGCTTTAGTCCAGGTCTGGGAGGAGATCCCTCAGGAGACCGTCCGCCACCTCATCAGGAGCATGCACAGGCGTTGTAGGGAGGTCATACAGGCACGTGGAGGCCACACACACTACTGAGCCTCATTTTGACTTGTTTTAAGAACATTACATCAAAGTTGGATCAGCCTGTAGTGTGTTTTTCCACTTTAATTTTGAGGGTGACTCCAAATCCAGACCTCCATGGGTTAAAAAATTTGATTTCCATTTTTTTTATTTTTGTGTGATTTTGTTGTCAGCACATTCAACTATGTAAAGAACAAAGTATTTCAGAAAAATATTTAATTAATTCAGATCTAGGATGTTATTTTTGTGTTCCCTTTTTTTTTTGAGCAGTGTATTTTAATAAGTGTTTTTTTGTGTGGAACATAGTGTTTAATAAAAGGAAAATAAAAGTTATATTTTAATTATAGGACCAGAAACAGGAAATTATAGTCAGAAGACTATTGGAATATTAGAATTGACCTCCTGGGTTAGTGGGTCATTTGAAATGCTGGCTGTTACCAGTGCCAATCTTGCCTGACAATAGGACTGCAAATTCGGTGGAAGTGAGACCACTAGTGACCATGACTTTACAGCTTCAGGTGGATGCTGACATATTTTTTAAATGAAATTGTGTGAAAGTACAGGGACTCATTAATGTTAATTAAAATTTTATAGTACAAAAAAAATCTAGGTATGCAGATATTGGGCTGCTTTAAGATGGCCATAATTTCTCCATACAACCCTGCATGTTTTATGCCAAAACAAAACAGGGAAAGTTTTTGGTTGGCAAAGCGCTCCTTGCAGACTTGATCCAATTCACTTGTTAGCTATCTTAGGCCCCTTTCACACAGGCGAGAATTCCGTGCGGGTGCAATGCGTGAGGTGAACGCATTGCACCCGCACTGAATCCGGACCCATTCACTTCAATGGGGCGGTTCAGATGAACATTTATTTTCACGCATCACTTGTGCATTGCTGCAATTTTCACGCATATTCTATATTCTGCGTTTTTCACGCAACGCAGGCCCCATAGAAATGAATGGGGATGCGTGAAAATCGCAAGCAAGTGCGGATGCGGTGCGATTTTCACGCATGGTTGCTAGTAGATGATCGGGATGAGTAACCCCATTAAAGTCTATTTACTGTATTATTTTTCCTTATAACATGGTTATAAGGGAAAATAATAGCATTCTTAATACAGAATGCTTACTAAATGTGGCATGAGGGGTTAAAAAATAAAAATAATTAACTCACCTCATCCACTTGTTCACGCAGTCGGCATAGTCTTCTTTCTTCTTTTTTCAGGACCTGCCAAACGACCTTTTGATGACGTAATCGCGCTCACTGCGTGGTGAGCGCCGTGACGTCAGCGCAGGTCCTGTTGAATGAAGACAGAAGATTCTATCTTCATTCAGCAGGACCTGTGCTGACGTCACCACGCTCACCACGTGGTGAGCGCGATTACGTCATTAAAGGTCCTTTTGCAGGTCCTGAAAGAAGCCAATGCCTGCTGCACGAACAAAAAAAAAATTTAAGAAAAAAAATAACACACGAGGGGGCAAAAAATGGCAGGAAGCGGTCTTAAAACACCACCACATAAAGCAATGTTTGTAGTTCCATAATGTCTGATTGGCGAGTATGTATCATCTGGCTGCAGTGGCCACCAAAAGTCACTGTACTAGTGTGAAACTCCTGTAGACAAATGGTAGTCTGTCACCTCCATATGGCCATATACAGTGCTTACTTTGCCCTATAGCACATCTATACATGAATGTAATGGTACCTTTTGTTTTTGTCTTTAGACTTGCAGAAGCTGGAAAAAAGAATTTTGATTGATATGCAAATGAGCACTCGTAAGTGCCCAGGGACGGCGTTCACTGTGTTGGTGCCCAGGCTGCCCTGCCTTTTTTCATTGTTCCCCAGCCTCTGCATATGCCCGCCCTCCTATTCCCTTGCGTCATCCTAAGGTCCGGCCGAGATCCCGCGACTGTGCACTGCCTCGCCGGGCCGGAGCATGCGCACTGCGATGCCCATTGTGGGTATTGCATCGCTTTAACTACTGTGCATGCGTCAGAAAACGCCACATTGCCGCTGGTTTTTGCGCCGTTCGCCCGAGCATGCGCAGTAGTTAAAGCGATGCCGTGCCAACGATGGGCATCGCAATGCACATGCTCCGGCCCAGCGAGGCAGTGCCCAGGGCGGGCATATGCAGAGGCTGGGGCGGGGGAACAATGAAAAAAGGCAGGCAGCCTGGGCACCAACACAGTGAACGCCGCCCCTGGGCACTTGCGAGTGCTCATTTGCATATCAATCAAAGTTAGTTTTTCCAGCTTCTGCAAGTGTAAAGACAAAGGTACTATTACATTCATGTATAGATGTGCTATAGGGCAATGTAAGCACTGTATTTGGCCATATGTAGGTGACAGACTCCCTTTAAAGATGGGAACATATTTGGTTGAACATCTTCAATCATTGTCTGGTAACTCTTCTTTGGCTCAGATTTGTGGAAACATACACAGAACTTCAAAAAGCAGGAGAAGTGAGTGAAGACAAGCTGTTTGAGGAGACCTCTAAAGCACTGCTTGCAGAAGGCATTATTTTAAGGAGGCCAGGTCCTTCAGGGGTAAGTACATTTGACACATTTACAATTTTGTTTCTATATCCTCCAGTAACATACCATTTTTGGGTGTGTATGACTTTTTATATTATGACTTTTTATTAATTTTTTTGGGCGAGTGAAGGAATAAAAAAAAACCACTTAAGTTGGTCATTTTGATTTTTTTTTTCCATTACACCATTCACCATATAGGAGAAGTACTTTTTTTTGTTTCAATAGTGGTGTTTTAGTACATGGTGATCCTAATGATGATTATTTTTTTATTGTTTATTTTTTAAATGGGGAAAGTTGGGTGTTTTAAAAATTTATATATTGCTTACATTTTTTTTATATTTATAAAAACATCTTAAAATTTTTTCATTTATAATTAGTCCCCCTAAGGGACTTTAACGCCTCTTTCACACGGGCGAGATTTCCACGCGGGTGCAATGCGTGAGGTGAACACATTGCACCAGCACTGAATCCGGACCTATTCATTTCTATGGGGCTGTGCAAGTAAGCAGTGATTTTCACGCATCACTTGTGCGTTGTGTGAAAATCGCAGCATGCTCTACTTTGTGAGTTTTTCACGCAACGCAGGCCCCATAGAAGTGAATGGGGCTGCGTGAAAATCACAAGCATCCGCAAGCAATTGCGGATGCGGTGCGATTTTCACGCACTGTTGCTAAGAGACGCTCGGGATTATTATTTTCCCTTAGAACATGGTTATAAGGGAAAATAATAGCATTCTTAATACAGAATGCTTAGTAAAATGGGTCTGGAAGGGTTAAAAAATAATAATAAAAATAATTTAACTCACCTTAATCCACTTGTTCGCGCAACCCTGCTGCTCTTCTGTCTTCATCTTTGCTGTGCAGTAGGAAAAGGACCTGTGGTGACGTCACTGCGCTCATCACATGGTCCGTCACATGATCATCACCATGGTGATGGATCATGTGATGAGGGCGGTGATGTCATCAAAGGTCCTTTAACCAGGTCCTGAAGAAAGAAGAGAAGTCGGGCTGCGCGAACAAGTGGATTAAGGTGAGTTAAATTATTTTTATTTATTTTTTTTAACCCCTCCATCACTATATTCCTAAGCATTCTGTATTAAGAATGCTATTATTTTCTTTTATAACTATGTTATAGGGGAAAATAATACAATCTACACAACACCTAACCAAGTACCAAACATGCCGATTTTTCTCACGCGCGTGCAAAAAGCATTAAAATGTTTAGCACTCGCGCAAAAAAATCGCACATTTTTTGCAAATTTTCAAGTGGTCTTAAACTTTTGATCAGGACTGTATATAGTGAGAAAATAGCATTAAGAAAGGGTATTGGGATGCCAAATCTTAGCAAAGTTTTTTCATAAAAATCCATTCAATCCTATCAAAGGCCTTCTCGGCGTCCGTGCCAAGAAGGACCATGGGAATCTTATTGGACTTTGCAAAGTGTATAGCGTTTAGAACCCTAGTTGCATTGTCCTTGCCTTCTCTGGAGGGTACAAAGCCTGTCTGCTCCTTATGTATCAAAGAAGGAAGGAATGCTTGTATGCGTCTGGCCAAGATTTTTGCCCATAATTTCACATCACAATTCAGAAGTGAGATTGGACGGTAGCTACTGCAGAGCTCCGGATCTTTGCCATCTTTCGGCAGGATAGCAATGTGAGCCTTTAACGCCTGTCTGGGAAATTCACCACCCTTCTGCAGCGTATGGCAGAGATTGAAAGTGGGGTAGTAGGACAGTTTGGAACTTCTTATAATAACTTATGGGCAAGCCATTAGGACCTGGACTTTTCCCTATGGGTGTCGATGACAGAGCTTGCCGAATTTCTGACTCTGATATAGGTTCCAATAATAATGATACATTCCCTTGGGAAAGCACTGGTAGATGCAAAGACTCCAAGAAGATCCTGATGTCCTCTGTACATTTCTCTCTCCTCCCCAGTTCTTCTTCTACATTTAGGTTATATAGCTGCCCATAAAAAGTAGTAAATTGGGAAGCGATTTCATCAGTTTGATGTAACAGAGTTTGTGGAGGAACGTACAGAGGCTATATGAGTGCGACCCGAGAAACCTTTTTAAGTAAAGAGGTCATCATCTTCCCTCCCCTATCTCCATGAGCGTATATACGTTGCTTTGCATACATTAAATGTTTTGCGAATCTGGTCCCTAATAGATCTTTAAGTAGAAGAGGAGAAAAAAAAGTCTCATTCAATCTCCAGGACCAGGCTTTCCTTTCAAATGTAGAAAGCCGTAGAGTGACATGAATAGGAGCATGGTCTGAGATCGAGATCGACTCTATGCCTGCAGACCCCACCTCGGCTAAATGCGCTTGGGATATAAAAATAATAATCAATACGTTGATATGAATGATGTACCTGCGAAAAAAAGGTAGAATCTTTAACATCTGGATGAAGCGTTCTCCAGATATCTACTAAATGGAGACTGTGTCTAAATACGATTTCAGATTACTTAAACCTGTGAACGAAATAGCAGAGCGTGAAGATGATGAGTCTAACAAAGGGTTAAGTGTAACATTGAAGTCCCCTCCCAGAAGTATCAAACCCTCCGCAAATATTTGCAGCTGTTGAATAGTATTAGTTAGCCATTTCACTTGCCCTTAATTTGGGGCATATATATTTGCTAAAGTGATATATTATCCAGTCTCCCTTTTACAAATATAAATCTACCTTTTGAGTCAGACTTGGATTGGACACATGTATAGGCTAAGCCTATTTTAAAAGCAATACTGACCCCTTTCGCTGCCTGAGAGCCATTGCAGCTATGAAACCATTTGTCGTAAGAGGAGTATTGAAGTTTGGGAATCTTATGTATTTTAAAATGTCTCCTGCAACAATAGTATAGAAGGTGAGTTCTTGTGTAACAGCGTGAAAACCTGCGATCTCTTTTGAGGTATGTTGTATGTTTGGTCATGTCACATGCTGGATAGAAATAGGTCCCTTGTAAGCAGTTGAAACATGTTTCCTTGTTTCAGCGTGCCCCAGCAAACAGGTAAGATAAAACATAACATAAAAATTGCAAAAACAGTAATATAGAAAGCAATTGTTTGAGTCCAAGCTGGCCTAACCCCAAGGCCCAAAAGAGGGCACCCAGGGCAGTCAACAGCTCGTCCGGATTGGGCCCATCAACTGTAGCAAGATAGTTGGGGAGGGGGGGGGGGGGGGGAAGTGGTGTGAAAGTAGCACCATAATTTAGCCTGTCTCACATAGGCAGCCAAACCGGCTGGCACATTACTACGAGAACGTACAGCAGAGAGCGGATTGAGGGATTGCCTACTGTGGTGAGACACAATATGGCAACAGGAAGGTATTGCATCAGGAGAATAGTGGAGAAATGGAGAGGAGGAGGGGGGGGGGGGGGGAAAAGACTCCGATATTGAACAAAAGCAGACTAGATAGAAACATAAGATCGTAGATAATTTCTATGTAAGTGGAGGAGAGACCATAACACAGGATTCTTCTACATGGTGTAAATTTCTAAGTATCCAATAAAATAAAATAGGTGAACTCAAAATATAAACCTCCTAGTCTCTAAACAGGAAACAGTAGCCTCATAGAGAACAAATAATGGGACCTTGAGGATAAATGAACACTTGCGTAAGGCCCTTACGCTCGGTTAGCTCAACTTGCGGAGTCCTTTGTGCTGACTTTTTTCACCCGCTGAAGTCGCCTTCTTTCCCTTGCTGTGTACCAGGAGTCCGGTGCTGTAGGAAGGCCCGAAAGGCCATCTTCCATCGGCATCCAGGAGGGCACCTGCACCGGAGGGATCTCCAACTTGGACCAGGCTGCTTGTAAGTCCTCTGGGGTCCGAATAATCAGCTGTTTGTTGTTTTTCAAAATCGCCAACCCAAAAGGATGAAGCCATCTGTATAGTAAACCATGTGCTTTGATGTGCTCTAACAGAGGCTTCAGTGTCCTCCTCTTTGCCAGGGTTGTGGGAGAGAGATCCTGGTATATATGCACCGGAGGGGAATCCAGCAGGATTTCACCTTTTTCCCGCGCTTGGTGTAAAACTGCAGAGGTGTCTGCAAAGTTTAGCAGTTTACAAATTACGTCCCTAGGAGGGTCAGACGTGCCCGGTTTAGGGCGCAGGGCTCTGTGGATATGTTTGTTATAGATGCAGCTCTATCCTGACCCAATATGTCAGCGAAAATGGAGGTGGATACTTGAGGTAGGTGTACTGTACAGTGCCTCTCTGGTATGCCCTTAAAACGCAGGTTATTCCTACGGTTGCGATTTTCCAAGTCCTCTATTTGATTAAAGGCTTCATTTAATTAGCGCTGTTGTTCCAGGAATTTGGATCTCACTGTACCGCTAAAGGTAAGTAACGCCACAGACTGTTCCTCCAGAGCATCCACGCGGCCCCCAAGATGGCGGAGGTCCGCCCCAATATCTTTTAGTTCCTTCATAAGGGGCCGCAGGGCTAGCGTAATGGTTTGCTTTAAAAAAAAAAACGGGTGATGGGTTCTGCATCACTCACCCCTCCTGCTGCGCTGTCTGAGTCCTCTGCAGCATCTGAGTCTAAAGTGTCGGATCCGGCGCCATCTTGGACGCCAGTGTGCCAGCACCGAAGTCCTTCTTTTTCCAGTACTTCTCCATTTCTGCCTGTTGTTTCAAAGGTCTGAGTGATCCTGGGGCCTCCTTGCTTTTATCCCTGCCGACTTTCGCCATGATGGAGTTGTGAAAAGCTGTTTAAAAGCCGGTTATAGCGACGAGTAAGAGAGGAGCTCCGGACTAAGCTTCCTTCTCCATGCGCGTTCAGGCTCCGCCACCTGGCACTATCTTTAAAGTGGTTGTCTCCGTTCAGGTGATTTCATTTATCACGGATCAGGTGGACATTGTTAACCCCCTTCCCGACATCTGCCGTACAATTATGGCAGATGTCAGCTCTTTAAAGGGGTTGTCGCCCTTAAAGGGGTTCTCTGGGAATTAAGAAAATGAAAATACTTAAAATAAAATGCTTAAAATATTACTTTATTATAAATATATTCCCAAATACCTTTCATGATTTATAATGGCTCATTTTGTCTGGGGAGCAGTCATCAGGGGAAACAAAATGGCAGCTGTCCGATTAGTTCACACAAAACCTGTTCTAATCACACAGGAGGACAAGTTACTTTGCAACACTAAAGTAAAGAGCTGCCTCATCCTCCTCCTCCTCCTCCTCTCTACTTGTGAGGGATTATGATCCTGAATACAGATGATAAGAACTTTAGCTGAATCTCTGGGGAATGTAGTTCATGAAGAGAAAAGAAGTACAGAGGACAGGCTGTGGTAATGGAGACTGTAAACAAGTGCTGCTGCTCATCTCATGTCTCCTCATCTTCTCCATTCCCACAGAGATTCACTTACATTCAGGATCATGATTCCTGACAAGCAGAGAGGAGGATGGGGCAGCACTATGGCTCATTGTGGTGAAGTAACTTGTCCTCCTGTGTGATTAGGACAGGTTTTGTGTGTACTGATAGGACAGCGGCCATTTTATTTCTCCTAATAATTGCTCCCTAGACAAAACAATTCATTCTAAGTAATGAAAGGTATTTGTGAATATAGTTATTATAAAATAATATTTAAGTATTTTCAATTATTATTTTTTTTTTATTCCTTCATTAAGCAAATGGCATTTATCAAGTAGAGGAAGTTAATACAAGTTAATGCTTAGACTTTAGCTGTCATTTAGCTGACCGCTAAAGTCTAAGCAACAGAGGAGAAATCACTGTTAGAAATCGAGTCTGGAATAATCACAGGTAAAACCTGTTTTTACTTTCACTTTCAGCTGCATTCACCACATCCCAATTTCTATCAGTGATATCTTCCCCTGTACTGAACATATTGCTGTAATTGTATGACATTGTATATACTGGTATTGTCTGAAAGCTTGGAATGTCCGCTTTCAAACAGGACCAGTTGCATGTTTCCTGCTGCTACCATTCAGGAGATAGCAGCATCTAAAGCAGCCCTCCCCCTCCAGTTAGCTCTTTTTCCCACTGCTGGAGCTGGACTGGGGCAAAACAGTTAGGGGGTTAAAGACCTGACATCTGCCATAATTGTGCGGCAGATGTCGGGAAGGTGGTTTACACTGTCCACCTGATCCGTATAGACTTTTGCTTGAAAAAATGGAAAGGTCTTATCTACGTGAGACTGGCTCGAATTAAATTAAAGGAGGATTATGGAAGTTTTTAAAAATGTTCTTTGTGTATTTTCTGTGTTCCTTTTAATCCCCACAACTACGGTAATACTTCTGTGCAAAGTATAGTCAAAGAAAATAAAGTTATTATCAAAAAGACATTTTTTTTAAAGCTTCTATTTTCTGAGTCTTAGGAAAATTCATCGATTCCAAACTTTATTTGCTTCCTGGAATACTTGCAGCTGAATATATTACATATATCAGAAAGGCACTAAATGTATAACTGTGGAATTGAATAGATGTGCCACTTTGAACAACCCCTTTAAATAAATATGCCCCCGGCTTCCAGCTAATGGATCAGCAACCTAGAAACATAGAAACATAGAATGTGTCGGCAGATAAGAACCATATGGCCCATCTAGTCTGCCCAATATACTGAATACTATGAATAGCCCCTGGCCCTATCTTATATGAAGGATGGCCTTATGCCTATCCCATGCATGCTTAAACTCCTCCACTGTATTTGCAGCTGCCACTACTGCAGGAAGGCTATTCCATGCATCCACTACTCTCTCAGTAAAGTAATACTTCCTGATATTACTTTTAAACCTTTGCCCCTCTAATTTAAAACTATGTCCTCTTGTAGCAGTTTTTCTTCTTTTAAATATTCTCTCCTCTTTTACCTTGTTGATTCCCTTTATGTATTTAAAAGTTTCTATCATATCCCCTCTGTCTCGCCTTTCTTCCAAGCTATACATGTTAAGGTCCTTTAATCTTTCCTGGTAAGTTTTATCCTGCAATCCATTTACCAGTTTAGTAGCTCTTCTATGAACTCTCTCCAAAGTATCAATATCCTTCTGGAGATATGGTCTCCAGTACTGAGCACAATACTCCAAATGAGGTCTCACTAGTGCTCTGTAGAGCGGCATGAGCACCTCCCTCTTTCTACTGGTAATGCCTCTCCCTATACACCCAAGCATTCTGCTAGCATTTCCTGCTGCTCTATGACATTGTCTGCCTACCTTTAAGTCTTCTGAAATAATGACCCCTAAATCCCTTTCCTCAGATACTGAGGTTAGGACTGTATCACTCATTTTATATTCTGCTCTTGGGTTTTTACGTCCCAGGTGCATTATCTTGCACTTATCAACATTAAATTTTAGCCTCTTCTGCTGATCTGAAAGTATTCCCCGAATCCTCCTTTCATTTCTATAAGCGATACAAGAACAGCTAAGCAAGTTTGTATGCTGGGAGTTGTAGTTTCACAGCAGCTGGAGTGCCGACGTTTTCTGACCATTATTGTAGTTTATCACATTACTCCTCCTAGAAATTTATACAATGAGAACTGGGTTGGGAGTGTGTCCCTTCACAGTCTGACACTATTCAGCTAGTGCTGCTGGTGTCACTGTGTAGGGATGTAGGGTAAATTGTCCAATTGTTCATGAATTTCTAGAAGGAATGACACAAAAAGAAGTTCCAAGAAAAGATGCTTATTTTATGGAGAATGCAAATGTATTTGCTTAAACAGACAATTCAAGAATAGTGATAAATTCTCTTTTAAGGGAATGTCTTAGCCGCCTTATGCTGCACTCACATCGCCGCGATAGATGAGCCCAATGATATGCCTACTGCCCCCGCCTCTGGCCGCTATGACCATTTTATTCCTATGAACATCAGGGGAAAACTGACAATCGGCAGCCAGAGGGCGAGAGCAGCTTACGTAGCATCTATGGCTGCACGCCACACAGTTTCAGATTTAAGTTCTTTAAAACTACTTCCTGTTAGCACTGATTTCTGCATGTCTGTCACTACATTATGGGGTGACGGGATCCCTTTAACAATCCTCATTACAGCTGTTGTTATTCTCGTTCTAGGTCTCGCACCGGCAGTCTTCTGTACCAGAAAGCCAACCAGAGTCCACAGTGCAATCTGCCACTGAAGAAGCCTCCTGATTAGCGGAACGGACTACTCCCAACCCCCCCCCCCCCCCCCCCCCCCCCCACCATGTGACAACTTGTACTATTTGGATGTTTTGTTTGGTGACAGCACAGCTTATGAACATTGGGGAAATCTTGCATATTAAACAAAGTATTTCAAGTTCCTAACTGTGTGTTCCAGCTTGTTAGTTTCATTTAAATAGTTGGTGAAAATAGTATAAAATATATCAGAGAAAACATTCTATGCTGTTTCCAGTGAAAGGGATAAAAACCGCTACCTACAAACCTGCTGCAGAGGTAGTGCCAGTGTGTATGGCACATGATCACTTGCAACGGTCACATGCCAATGGGGCACGTCATCACTAGTGCAACCTGTAAGGATCCATAAACTAAATTGAGAAATGGCGCTGGACCGTTTGGCTAGGCTCTGTAAGGCTTGCCAATACACCTCAAATATCTGTTGGCAGAATGCATTGGTTTTCCAACAGCTCTCTCCCCTGTCTCATTGGAGCTCAGCATTACCATTATAAACAAGTCCATGCTCACCCTTTTAGATCCCTACTTTTTTAAGCATTGCTGGTATTTTCCACAATTTCTCTTCTGCAGGTGCAACAGTCTGAAATGTTGGAGATATGTATGTATAGTAGGAAGGGCATTGAGCCCAAATTGACCTGCTGCAGGTTGCTATACTTACCACTCTGTGTATACATATTTATTTATCTTTACTAAAGAAAAAAAATAAATCTGTAATCCAGAATTTTTTTATTTATTCTAACATTATCCACAAGGTGGCAGACTTACATCAGCATTATTCAGCATAGCTGTACAATTGTGTAATTATAATTACAACAAATGGGTGTGTTAATTGTAGAAAATATTGTTTTATCAAGTAAACTTCCACATTGTGTATTATTCTGCTATATCATATTTTAGGGTGTGGTAGCTATCATTCAATAGAGAACGATTATTATAACTGTAACTTTACTTTTCTCTAGTCGTCTTCACAACAGCACCCTGATATTGACTCCACTTCTGCAATGGGCAGGAAAATTGCTCAGAGAAGTTGCATTTTCCCCTCCCCTTCTCACCATCATTATTTTTCCTGTCCCTGTATAGGACAGACTATTGCGGAGAGGTTGGGGCTTTGTTAGCCCACAGAAACTAAGAATAGCAGAAAAAGGTGGTATAGCCAGTAGCTCCCTCACAAAGTCTCTGCTTGGGATCGCGATACTTAAGTAAGTGTAAGCCATCCCTCCCCCCAAGAGAAATCAAGCGCTTACTGTTGAGACTGTATGTCTGGCCAGAAGCTTCAGCAAGATACAGAGCGTTAAGTTTTATTCTACTTCCGGGTCAGAGGCCGGATCAGGGAGATATTGTCACTTCCAGTGAGCATGGCGCTCAGAGGAGTTTGAGGGTCCAGGCTGTGAGACCAGAGTATGGAGCAGGTGCAGATGTCATGGATAGAGGCCCCGCACAGAAACTGACAGCAGCATCATTGTATTCTGAAAGCTACCTACTCTAAGATGATTATCACTGTGCGGGGAAGAGTGCTAGCGGTACACAGTGTTATATGTCTGGGGGCTCAATTATTATAATTAATTATAATCATACCTCTTTCATGTTTGTAGGGTGAAAAGAAAATGAGTAACAAACCTAAAGTGCAACCATCTAATAGATGTGCATTGTGTACTAAAAAGCAGGAATCATCTTGGGGTCCATTCACACGTCCGTAGTGTATCGCACTACACCCGGCCGGCACCTCCATAGAACTGCCTAGAATAGAACATGGTCTATTTTTTTCGGGAGCCGTGGACCGAAAGATCAGGGGCGGGCTCCGGAAACACAGTGTGCTGTCCGCATCTCTTCCGACCCAGTTAGAGAATGAATGGGCCCGTTCTACGGACATGTGAATGGACCCTAATAAGAAACCACTATGCCCTGATAATACAATTAAAATTATCCAGAGAAGACACTAGTGTTTATGAATGATATCAAGATTATGGTTAAAGATGAAATTCGGTAAGCTATGGACAGTTTTTCTGCTTCAGTGTCTACTAAAAACCTGTATTACACCTGCCGATTTTCATCTGGCAGTCTAATACTGACGCTGATTCCCCAATGAACGTGCAATCCAAATCTTTTGACAGGTTAAAAATCACAATCTGCTGCCAGCAAACAATTATTCATTATGGGGAAGAGCGATGGTATAATGATCACTGTTCTGTCTTCATACACGTTCAAACAGTGTGCAGTCTCACATTCAACATAAACCATTCCTATCTTCCAAATAAGAGGACTGTTCTTTGTAGTCTAACTTGTTTATTGGTCAACAGGTTGTACATATGTGATTGATTGATTGGTAAAACAGGATTGTTTGGTAAAACAGATTTGCTTTTACAAGGATCGTGAAGTTTAAGAAGGAGATATGCAAAAGGACAGCTCTGCTGATGTCAATTAGAAGCAAATGGGCGGCACTGCGCTTCAGTCGGGGTCCAGGTGCACGGTCAATAGGTATTTAAATGGTATCTTATGTATGTGCAATTGAGCTGTTATCACCTGTACTTTGACAAAGACACAGATTGGTGTCGAAACGCGCGTCACATATGGGTGACGAATAAAGAAAGCTTTTCTTCATTATTGGAATTACGGAGTGCTGGTCTTTCTATTGCAAGCTCTGCTGATGTGTCCTGGAGGCCTCAATTTAACACAGCTAGATGGTGCTATAACCACACTAACCACTTCAGGAATACCATGACTCTGGCAGAATGAACTAGAATCATTTTCTAACCCTGCTGGGCAGAACACTTCCCGTCTGGCGTCAACAGACGCCACTACTGAATCCTTCTTTCTTAGCAACCCATTTTGGTCAATGGTGGGATCAAGCTTTTTCAAAGCGCTATCTTTGGAGACTATTTGGCTTTTGCTGAGGTAGACTATTTCTTTAGCATAACATTTGTGTTGTATAGTGCGAATTATTATATTTTTGGACTTTTCCAGATTGGCAGCAGTAAAGGCGTGTTTACAGTGATGCCAACCCTTGCAGGGCCTCTGGCTCACAGGTAATGTCGACTTGTAAGACTGAGCTATATGAACTAGACAGGCTATAGCATGAACGAGCAACATTCAGGTGGAGAACCTGTTGAAACGATGGGACTTGAGCTGGTGGTCTAAAGTCACTGTACGTAGAACAGACACTTCAGGTTGGATTTCTTCATCTGGGTCTACCAATTCGAATGTGTCGGATCCGATGCTGCAAGACTTTGAACAGTACAGGAATGCAGGACCCGTAAACCATGTTGTGTCCTTAAGGTGGCTTGATGCGACGGATCTAGTCGCATGGTCTGCAGGATTATGGTGGGTGGGCACGTAGTGCCACTGGTTAGGACAAGTGGATCTCCTGATCCTTAGCACCCGATTGCCGACATAAAAATAAGGCACATCAAATAATAAAACACCCTCAGGATTCTGCCCGACCCGGGTTTCGCTCACGCTTCATCAGGGGCGCCCCTGATGAAGCGTGAGCGAAACCCGGGTTGGGCAGAATCCTGAGGGTGTTCTATTATTTGATGTGCCTTATTTTTATGGATGTTTAGTCTTTCATGAAAGGAAAACTGTGGATTGTATGAGGATCACAATTTTCCTGCGCCGCGACTTTACACCTGTGAAACGAACAAGGGAGGATTGGCTTCCTGAAGGGTGGAGAAAGCAGCGTGGTCCTACATTATTACTTTCTGGCTGACGTGTGAATAGAACCCACTTCACGTTTGGGACCTGCAGCGCGGTTGTTTACAGGCAACGTATCAGAGACTTTTTAAAAAATGTAACTTTTTTTAGGATGGTACACGCCGAATATGGGTAAGTACCAACACTTCTTGGAGCGCGGGTGCCATTTCTGCATGGTTGTTCTGGAATATTCTTTCCATGAAGGTAAAGAAATGTTCTCTCGTCTCCTCTGAAGTTTGAGGGAGATAAATCGACTGTAGACAAGTTCTTTGTTGTTAGGTAAGCATAGTTTCCGGGGTTTAAACGGTAAAGGCGCGACCCAGCTTTTTGACTTGTCTTTTACTATTCTTTGATCCATGATATCAAAGAACAGCCTGTCTTCTATGGACATTGCGACCCTGTTGTCTTCTCTTGTCCTGTGGAAAACTGTGCACCCTAAGTGATCTTGCTCACCATCGCAGGCGTGGTCTTGACAGGAGGTATCTGCGAAAGGACAAGGCGCAGGAGCTCTGTGTGGCAATTCTTTTATCTGGAAACTGCTCTGACATGGCTGGAATAAGGAAGGACGTCCATTTTCAAGTGTGTTGGTGAGCATACTGTTAACTGAGGTCGGCTTGTGTGCTCCTCCTAGACAGACGTGTCTTATGATGACCCATCCTAGGTCAAGTCTCTGGGCGTATAGAGCGTTCTGGGGACCGTTAATCTGTCCTCTGCCCTTGGGAACTTGTAGTATGTCTCTTCCAAGGAGCAAGACTATTGGGGATTCTGGGTCCAGTTCCTGTATCAGGTGAGCTATACTCCTCAGGTGGGGGTGGTATGCTGCCACCTCTGGTGTAGGTATCTCAGACCGGTTGTCAGGTATCTGATTGCACTCCAGTATGGTTGGCAGGGACAAGCAGGTCTGACCATCTATGGACTCCACCTTGTACCCAGTTGCCTTCCTCCCCGCCGTCTCAACGGTACCAGCACATGTCCTTAATGAGTAGGGAGAACCAGGCCCTACGATGTTGAAGGTGTCGAAGAAGGTGGATTTAGCTAAAGACCTGTTGCTTTGATCAGCTAAGATTGCATATATCTTGAACGCCTTATCTCGGTGGCCAACCGGATAAACTCTGACAAGGCAGCTTTTTGAGCAGGACTTCCCTTCTGCAAGTCCTTTACTGATCTCTGTACAGTGAGAAGTGACTACTTGGGTATTTATGTCGGTGTCTATCTGCTTTCCGTCATGCTCCTCTGCTTGGGATGAAACCTGAGAGGGTGGTCCAGGGTGTAAAGCCGTGTTGTGTTCTGTGCTACTGCATTCTGTGCATGTCACACTGACCTTACAGTTCCGAGTGAAGTGCGATGTTGTAGTGCAGCACCTGAAGCAGTTTTCTTTGAGGAATTCTTTTCAGTCCTCTAAAGACTTCTCCCTAAAGGCTCTGCCTTTTAGTAGAGGATGTGGTTTCTTGTGCAGAGGGCATTCTTTGGTAAGATCTTTGAGTTTGTTCTCTTCTTGAGAAGACTTAAACGGCCTGTAAGGAGAACCTGTGGAGGCAACGTTAGTTTTGTGAACTGCCACTGGTGTTTTATGAGGTTTGACACCAGTGGTAGTGGAACATAACATTGTAAAATTAAAAACTGGGATCATTTCTAACCTTTGCCTGTTGAGTAACAAAGTCTACAAACACCACAAGGGGGGGAATGGTACATTATGAACCTGTTTATAATGGGAACCATGCGTGATCCACTTCTCCTGTAGATTATAAGGGAGTTTTTGGACAATTGGGTTGACACCTCTAGGTGTGTCCAGGAATGCTAGCCCTGGCAGATCTCCTTCTGCCTGAGCAACCTGTTACCTCTATCAACAAGTTGCTGAGTTCCCTGAGCTTCTGGTAACCCCTACCCACTATTCTGGGAAAATTTAGCAATTCTCTTATATAAAGCATTTTCTATAGCTTCTATTGACCCATAACACTCATCAAGTCTTTCCCACACCATCTTTAGGCCTTTACCCGGATAGTTTGCTAGTGTCTCTGATTCTTTTGGCGCGTTCGGCAGACTCTCTTCCGAGCCACTTTACCAAGATATCTAATTCCTCACTCCAGGAAAGATCTACGTCCCTTATGGCGTTCTAGAAGGAGGCTCGCCATGCCCTGTAGTTCTCGGGGCGATCGGTGAACTTTATAAGTCCTTTGGTAACCAGCTCCCTTTTAGCGAAGTCCATGGCTGCCTGATTAGCGCCAATACTACCAGGTCTGTTGTTGTTATGCTGCATGTGTGGTGTATCACCATACCTTTTAGGGGTTTCTGGCTTAGGGAAGTCTTTATAATACTGTTCTGATGCGAAGGTTGTCCCTTTTAAGTCGAAGTGAAGGTTTTAAGCTTTCGTTCTGTAGGGCAGTAGTCATGGCTGGCATCGATTTCTCGCATACCGTCCTGCTCGAGGTACTGTGGTTCAAGGTAGGTTCTTTGGCACTCTGTATAAGCTGGATCATAGTTGTCATCTGTCTTGGGATGCTGATGGACATATTCTGAGACGCGCTATGCTGGATCTTGTTGAACTAGATCTGGCCCAAGTACTTCGCTGTGTTTCTCAGATTCGGGGAACTCCATGGCTTATAGGAACTCTGCTTTGACTATTGCGGCTGCCGATTCTTTCTCTGCGGCAAGTTTTTCCAGTGACGCTTGCAGGCATGCTATCTCTTTCTTTAGTTGTATCTCTTGTGCAGCAAAGGAAGACCTTACTTTTGCAGCCTCAGCTTTTGCACGGGCGAGAGCAGCCATTTATTTTATTGAGGACTTGCTAGAGCAGCTTGCTTGTGACCTGGTCCTGTATGATGATGCCTGGCTAGCGGACATTGTGTGTCTGATTGCTGGCTGCTTAATGCCTCTGTGCGAACTCAGTCTATGTAGAAACGGACTTAAGCGTGGTCGGGATCATGCTGCACTTGCTGGGGCTGCACTCTCACTTATTGTGACTGTATGGCAGCCTCTGCAACCTTGTACGCAGGACCGGGTCTGTGATGGCGGCTCCGTATAGTCAGATCCACTATCGCTAGTGACTAGCATCTGTTTTACTGTAATGTCTTCATACACCTTCACACAGTGTGCAGTCTACACATTCAGCATAAACCTATTCCTGTCCTCCAAATAAGAGCACTGTTCTTTGTAGTCTAACTTGTTTATTGGTCAACAGGTTGTACATATGTGATTGATTGATTGATTGATTGATTGGTAAAACCGGATTGTTTGGTAAAACAGATATGCTTTCACAAGGATGGTGAAGTTTAACCCCTTAGGGACTTAGGACGTACCGGTACGCCATGTTTGCCGGCATTGCAGAGCGCCGGGGGTTAATCGCAACAGGATGTCCGCTGAAATCATTCAGCGGGCATCCTGTCACAACGCCGGGGAAGGGGGGGGGGTCATGTGACCCCCCGCATCGGCGATCGCCGCAAACCGCAGGTCAATTCAGACCTGCGGTTTTACCTTATCCGGCGGGCGGCGGTGCCATCGGGTTTCAAGTAAAAATAAACAAAAACGTAATTTTCCCCAAATAAAGTTAAAAAAAAATAGGGGAAAAAAAAGTATACATATTAGGTATCGCCGCGTCCGTATCGACCGGCTCTATAAAATTATCACATGACCTAACCCCTGAGATAAACACCGTAAAAAATAAAAACTGTGCTAAATAAACAATTTTTTGTCACCTTACATCACAAAAAGTGTAATAGCAAGTGATCAAAAAGTCATATGCACCCCAAAATAGTGCCAATAAAACCGTCATCTCATCCCGCAAAAATCATACCCTACCCAAGGTAATCGCCCAAAAACTGAAAAAATTATGGCTCTCAGACTATGGAAACACCAAAACATGATTTTTTTTTTGCTTCAAAAATGAAATCATTGTGTAAAACTTACATAAATAAAAAAAAAGTATACATATTATTAGGTATCGCAGCGTTCGTGACAACCTGGTTTATAAAAATACCACATGATCTAACCTGTCAGACGAATGTTCTAAATTACAAAAAATTAAAACGGTGCCAAAACAGCTATTTCTTGTTACCTTGCCTCACAAAAAGTGTAATATAGAGCAACCAAAAATCATATATACCCTAAACTAGTACTAGCAATACTGCCACCCTATCCTGTAGTTTCTAAAATGGGGTCACTTTTTGGGAGTTTCTACTCTAGGGGTGCATCAGGGGGGCTTCAAATGGGACATGGTGTAAAAAAAAAACAGTCCAGCAAAACCTGCCTTCCAAAAACCATATGGCATTCCTTTCCTTCTGCGCCCTGCCGTGTGCCCGTACAGTGGTTTACGACCACATATGGGGTGTTTCTGTAAACTACAGAATCAGGGCCATAAATATTGAGTTTGGTTTGGCTGTTAACCCTTGCTTTTTAACTGGAAATTATTAAAATGGAAAATCTGCCAAAAATTGGAAATTTGAAATTGTATCTCTATTTTTCATTAATTCTTGTGGAACACCTAAAGGGTTAACAAAGTTTGTAAAATCTGTTTTGAATACCTTGAGGGGTGTAGTTTTATAGAATGGGGTCATTTTTGGGTGGTTTCTATTATGTAAGCCTCGTAAAGTGACTTCAGACCTGAACTGGTCCCTAAAAATTGGGTTTTTGAAAATTTCTGAAAAATGTCAAGATTTGCTTCTAAACTTCTAAGCCTTGTAACATCCCCAAAAATGTTATATCATTCCAAAAATGAAGTAGACATATGGGGAATGTAAAGTAATACCGTAACTATTTTTGGAGGTATTACTATGTATTATAGAACTAGAGAAATTGAAACTTGGAAATTTGCAATTTTTTTATATTTTTTGGTAAATTTGGTATTTTTTTATAAATAAAAATTTATTTTTTTGACTTCATTTTACTAGTGTCATGAAGTACAATATGTGACGAAAAAACTTTCTCAGAATGGCCTGGATAAGTCAAAGCGTTTTAAAGTTATCAGCACTTAAAGTGAGACTGGTCAGACTTGCAAAAAATGGCCAAGTCCTTAAGGTGAAATAGGTCCTTAAGGGGTTAAGAGGGAGATATGCAAAAGGACAGCTCAGCTGATGTGTCCTAGAGACTGGAGGCTTCTCTTTCTCAGGATGCTTTTCGCTCCCACAATGCAGTAGTCTTTGTAACAGGAAAACAAAGTGTAATTGTAGCAATGGTCTATTAAGACCTGAAATCCCTGTAGGGGTCACTAACAAATGTTAACATTTTTGTCTTTATTGTTTTAATGGACAAAACACACTATAAGGAAAAAACAATACACTTTAAAATTATCAGTGTGACAGCGTATACACGGGGTTGTGTGATTGCACTTGCAAGGTGTGACAGCATATACAGTATGTAGGATGGGATCCCTTGATAGGGTATATCTCCTCCCCCCTAAATGTATGGGATAGTATTGCTACTGGCAATTACTGATTCAAATCACTGACAGTGGGTCAACTACAGGGGCACTGGTGAGTATGTCTCTCCTGCCAATGTTCACTGCTATCTGGTCCCTAGATCAGGGTTACCGAGCAGCTAGCATGATTGCTAGTCCCCTATATTGGGTGGCTGTTTCTCTCAGCCGCAGGGTAAACACAATGTCACCAGGCTCCCTGGCCACTGTTTGACTCCTTTATGGCACTAATTTCAAACTGCGCTCCTTCCTCTATTACTGTGTCATAGAGGCTTCAATATTCACTGTGGTCGAATTCCTATGCTGTCACACTCTCCTTGTCTGGTCGGCTGATTGCCGCCGCATGCTACTAACAATTCCCTTGCGCTGTACACTGGCTAAAAAATGTGCCGCTCTATACCACCCCTCCCGACATGTTTCGCCACTGGTTGTGGCTTCGTCAGGGTATGCGGGGTATATGAGCGGGCGCGCTTCATAAGACCTTCCTTTATACTCCACAGGTCCCGCCCATCTGTCACAGCCATCTACCGATGGCCAACCACAATCACTTCCTCCGTCCAGGCCTCCGCATGCCAGCCACGCCACTCCGCCGACGCACATCCTGTGCGCCTTCCTCTGCCGCCTCGTCACCTATACTATCTGGTGCGTGCGGCATGTATTATGAATGGGAGGACGTTTGCGATTAACCTGGGTGGGTTCAACTGCACGATGTCTCCGCCCCCATTGTTGATAAAAGATGTTTCTTCATTCTTCATTAGATTTGGGTCCACTTTATTCTCCCTATCTTTATGCTGTATTAAGTCCATCCTGGTTTGATGTTATTATATATTAGTTGTCTATACGCAAAAGAAGATTTATAGTCAGTCCCGATGTGGGAGAAATTATAAACATCGTTCAGTTGGTTTATTATCCTGATATATCAAAATTGCTTGATATTATCTTTAGTATTAGTTTTATCAATGTGTGGCATATATCACTACTCAATACTATCCCATAGTAGGGATTTATTATCCCAATATGAGAGTTGCCAGCATGTGATACGTCCACCATACTTTATACCACCATGCTTTGTACTGATGTAAAAATTGATAGTGTGCGATACATCCACCATACTTAATACCACCATGCTTGTACCATGAATTGGTATATATCGCACAGTGGGAACAGCTTTTATGTAGTTATTACTTACTTACTATTTTATATATTCTATTATTTATTAATTAATATTTGTAATTATTATTTATCAAGAATATCAAGATTTGTTACCATCCACCATGCTCTATATTTTGCTGATGACACCACTGAACTCGGTTTCTTCACCATAGGATAGACAAAAAGACAGTCGACTATATCTATGGAGGGAGGTGGAATGAAGAAAAGGGGGGGCATCCAGTGGCATTGAAAAGAGGAATACCAGTGGGGCAGTACTTAAGGGCCAGAAGGAACTGCACCACGGAAGAGACTTTTAAGAAAGAGGCTGATGAGCTCTATAAACGATTTAGGAGCAGGGGCTACCCAAGCAAATGCCTTAAAAAGGCCTACAACCGTGTCAAGGGGACAAACAGGGATGAATTAATATCTCCGAATCATGAAGCTAATTCGAATCAAAAAGGAAAAGACAAAAGGATTAGGTGCATAGGGACCTTCGACTGTGGCAATCAACAGGTGATGAAGATACTAAAGAAACACTGGAAGGTACTTACCAGTGATGACCAACTGAGAGCCGTTCTGCCATCGTATCCCAGTGTCACATACAGGAGAGGACCAAACCTTAGGGACAAGCTCGTCCACAGTTTCCTGCCTGAAAGAGAAATGATAAATACGAACTGGTTAAAATCCAGCATCACTGGCTCATTTCCCTGTGGAGGGTGTACCTTCTGCAAATACTTACCCAAGGTAAATAAATTTAGAAACCCTATGGATGGACGTGACTATGTGATCAGAGAGTTCTTTAACTGTCGGAGCAGTGGTATTATTTACATCGCCTCATGTAATTGTCCCAAATTATATGTGGGCAAAACCACACAGGAATTGAGGCGTAGAATCTCTGGTCACATCAGTGCCATAAATACGGGCAAAGACACGTCACTGTACAGACATATAACCTATACACATGGTGGAAATCTTGAGGTCCTCAAATTTTGGGGACTTGTGAAAAAAACTTTGGGACCAAGGAGGGGTAATTTAGATACCAAACTCCTGCAGGAAGAGGCCAGATGGATACACCGACTACAGACCTTGAGTCCAGGTGGCCTAAATGAGGGATTCTCATATACGGCCTTTATTTAAATGCCACATAGCGCAATAGTGACAAGTATGAGAAATGATACAGATAATTCTGCATATTAAAATAATACAACAATAGGAAACAACAAAATAGACCTAAGTTGGACTACAGAGAATTACCGCCGCAAAATAAAACTTTAGGATAGCCAAATTAATCCTCCTCCCTCCTATCCGCAATACTATAGGATGATGAAGACCACTCCACTCCTTATCCCCCCCCTTTTCTTCATTCCACCTCCCTCCATAGATATAGTCGACTGTCTTTTTGTCTATCCTATGGTGAAGAAACCGAGTTCAGTGGTGTCATCAGCAAAATATAGAGCATGGTGGATGGTAACAAATCTTGATATTCTTGATAAATAATAATTACAAATATTAATTAATAAATAATAGAATATATAAAAAAGTAAGTAATAACTACATAAAAGCTGTTCCCACTGTGCGATATATACCAATTCATGGTACAAGCATGGTGGTATTAAGTATGGTGGATGTATCGCACACTATCAATTTTTACATCAGTACAAAGCATGGTGGTATAAAGTATGGTGGACGTATCACATGCTGGCAACTCTCATATTGGGATAATAAATCCCTACTATGGGATAGTATTGAGTAGTGATATATGCCACACATTGATAAAACTAATACTAAAGATAATATCAAGCAATTTTGATATATCAGGATAATAAACCAACTGAACGATGTTTATAATTTCTCCCACATCGGGACTGACTATAAATCTTCTTTTGCGTATAGACAACTAATATATAATAACATCAAACCAGGATGGACTTAATACAGCATAAAGATAGGGAGAATAAAGTGGACCCAAATCTAATGAAGAATGAAGAAACATCTTTTATCAACAATGGGGGCGGAGACATCGTGCAGTTGAACCCACCCAGGTTAATCGCAAACGTCCTCCCATTCATAATACATGCCGCACGCACCAGATAGTATAGGTGACGAGGCGGCAGAGGAAGGCGCACAGGATGTGCGTCGGCGGAGTGACGTGGCCGGCATGCGGAGGCCTGGATGGAGGAAGTGATTGTGGTTGGCCATCGGTAGATGGCTGTGACAGATGGGCGGGACCTGTGGAGTATAAAGGAAGGTCTTATGAAGCGCGCCCGCTCATATACCCCGCATCCCCTGACGAAGCCACAACCAGTGGCGAAACATGTCGGGAGGGGTGGTATAGAGCGGCACATTTTTTAGCCAGTGTACAGCGCAAGGGAATTGTTAGTAGCATGCGGCGGCAATCAGCCGAGCAGACAAGGAGAGTGTGACAGCATAGGAATTCGACCACAGTGAATATTGAAGCCTCTATGACACAGTAATAGAGGAAGGAGCGCAGTTTGAAATTAGTGCCATAAAGGAGTCAAACAGTGGCCAGGGAGCCTGGTGACATTGTGTTTACCCTGCGGCTGAGAGAAACAGCCACCCAATATAGGGGACTAGCAATCATGCTAGCTGCTCGGTAACCCTGATCTAGGGACCAGATAGCAGTGAACATTGGCAGGAGAGACATACTCACCAGTGCCCCTGTAGTTGACCCACTGTCAGTGATTTGAATCAGTAATTGCCAGTAGCAATACTATCCCATACATTTAGGGGGGAGGAGATATACCCTATCAAGGGATCCCATCCTACATACTGTATATGCTGTCACACCTTGCAAGTGCAATCACACAACCCCGTGTATACGCTGTCACACTGATAATTTTAAAGTGTATTGTTTTTTCCTTATAGTGTGTTTTGTCCATTAAAACAATAAAGACAAAAATTTTAACATTTGTTAGTGACCCCTACAGGGATTTCAGGTCTTAATAGACCATTGCTACAATTATACAAATATCCCGAGGGTCACTAAAAGGGACTTTGATTGAACATGAAAAACAAAGTGTAATCCAACTTGGCGAAACAAAACAACAACTACATCAGCGTATGGCTCAGCATAGAAGAGCCAAATCCTCTGGTCAAGATTCAGCCGTGTACGTGCATCTAAAAGAAACAGGTCACACCTTTGAAGACAGTCAAGTACGTGTTTTGGATAAGGAGGCCGATTGGTACAAATGAGGTGTGAAGGAGGCCATCTACGTAAAAATGGAGAAGCCAAGCTTGAATAGAGGCGGGGGGGGGGGGGGGGGTTTAGACATCTATTGACTGCCACATACAATGCTGTCTTGACACCTTTTTCTGGAAGGTCATCACCTACTGACTCTAATTAGGATAATGGAATCAACACCTTTGACCCCATGCTGGGTATAATGACCTCTGACCCCATGCTGGGTATAATTACCAGGTGTTGATTCAGTTACATATTTATTCCCAGAGAATTCTTGTACAGTCACTCATAATTGAGAAAGCTCGTTGGAAGAACGAGTGAAACGTTTTCAAGAAATCTACAGTAAGTCCAGTTGCCTTGATTTATTCTTTACAGATAATACAACTTAACACCGCTAGATGGTGCTTTAACCACACTAACCACTTCAGGAATACCATGGCTGTGGCAAAATGAACTCCCCATACTGAGGAGGAGATTTCTGCATGTAATAGTAGCGGTCACCTCCACTAGAAAGCAACTAGCAGCATGCTTCCTTCCCGACAATTGCCTTTTAATTCAGGCTGTCTAATACAGCCTTAGGAGTGTTAAAAAGCGCTTCTGTCGTCTAATTCTGAGGATTTGTCAGTAATGCATTTATTTGACAGGGAAGAAGTAGAGCAGGTGGGTTTTTCTGATGAGGAAGAGAATTTTTTTTTTTTTTTTTTTTTTTTTCTTCATAGGTGGATTAGAAACCACTGTTTAAGACCATACTGAGATGAAATTGAGGATGCGAAGAAGCCAAGATCTGTGCAAGACACTATGTTTGGGGACCTAGGTAAACGACAAAGTAGAGTGTTCCCTATACATGACAAGTTAATTCTAAAGGAATGGATTAACCCTGATAAAAGTACAGTATTACTCATGGACCCTGGGATTTTCCATTTTTGCGTTTTCGTTTTTCACTCCCGCCTTCCCATAGTCCTAACTTTATTTTTCCATTTACGTAGCCTTATGAGGGCTTATTTTTTTGCGGGGCAAGTTGTACTTTATAATGGCACCATTTACGGTTGCATACCATGTAGTAGCAAGCAGTAAAAAAATTTCCAAATGGGGTAGAATTGACCTGTTATCTTCATTCTCCAGGTCAGTACGGTTCCAACAATACGATACTTGTATAATTTTTCTTGCGTTTTAATAGTGAAAAAAAATATTAAAACCTTTGAGGAAAATTTTTTTCTTTTTTTTTCATAACCATATTCTGACCCCTATAACTATGTATACAGGGCTGTGTGAGCGCTCATTTTTTGCGGGATGATCTGTTCTTTTCAGTGATTTCAATTTTAAGTGTGTGAGACTTTTTGATCACTTTTTATTAAAAAATTATTGGGTAGTTGAAGTGACAAAAAATTGCAAATTGGCATTTATTTATTTTTTCTCACTATGCCATTAATTTTGTTATAATTTTATAGTATGGGCATTTTCGCACGCGCCGATGCCCATGATGTTTATTTTTTTTATTGGTTAAGTATTTTTATTTTAAGAAAAGGGGGTGATTAGAACTTTTTTATTTTTATTTTATTTGTAAAAACTTTTTTTTAAACTTTTTTATTTTTTTATTTAAATTTTTTACTTTTTTTTAAGTTACCTTGGGTGACAAGGGTGACAACCGGCAATCATTCGATTGCCCATAGTATTCAGTGATGGCTAAATAGCCATCATTGAAGACTTCATTTGCACTATATCAATACAAGAGTGCCACCTAGTGGCCTGTATTGATATGTACATCTAATTGACTCTGAAGCCTGCTTGAGGCTTCGGTCAATTAGCGCAAGGTAACAGGTCCCCGATCTCAGCCGGGGAATGCTGTTACCGGACGGGAAGCGCGTAACTTCCGGTTCCGGTCGGCGCAGATGCCGTGGTCACATTTAACCACAGCATCTGAAGGGTAAGATGTATGCATGTGCCGCGGGTCTCTACTATTTAAGATAGCAGAAACCACACGGCTAAGGCGCCCGCTGCATGTGCGAGCTGGCGCCATGTTTAGGGATCGGACCCATGACGTACAGCTACGTCATGGGTCCTTAAAGGGTTAAAAAGACAGTACCCACTTAATGACATTGAGTTAAAAAAAGACACCGAATTTAATAAAGCTCCTTAGCTGGCGGCAGATCCGCAGAAGTTATGAAGAGGCGCTGGCCTCTTCATAACTTCTGCGCATCCAGTGCCAGTTCTAAATGTAAGCCAACTTCCTAGCTGTCGTACATTTAGACTTTTTTTTATGTCTAAAAAAGGCATAGAAAATGATGAATGAGACAGACCTGCCGGTCCTTCCCCACCCACTCCCACTTTTTTAGACCTGGCGTGAGAGGGGAAAAGTCACATCTGCGCCTGAAATACGCCTAATGTAGGCATATTTCAGTATAATAAACAAACCCCTATGTCTTTGCTGTTTGAGGATGCTACCCAGCTTAAGGATCCAATTAAGTCCAGCAAAAAGTAAGACCCTTAAAAACACACTTTAAGGGTCCATTCACACAACCGCAATTCTATTTCTCATTTAGCGGAACGGAATTGCGGACCCATTCACTTCTATGGGGCCGCACGATGTGCTGCCCGGATTCGGAAATGTGGACCCGCACTTCCGGGGCCGCATTTCCGTTCCCGAAAAAAATAGAACATGTCCTATTCTTGTCCGCAATTGCGGACAAGTTTAGGCATATTCTATTATAGTGCCGGCGATGTGCGATCCGCAAAATGCAAAACGCACACGGATGTGTGAATGGACCCTAATTCATATAATAAAAAAATAAACCTAAAGTTTCCCAATACATTATTCTGATGATGGTCAATTTGAAACCTGATTTACTATACACCAGGATGGTAACTCAGAGATGCATCAGCATAGGAACACTGGGGTGGGAAAAACTTTCCCTGAGATGACCCTACAGTGTCCCTTAGCCCAGAGACGGCCCCTAAAGGTGGAGACTCTCTGTACCTATCCTGCCAACAACCCTAATTGGCCCTCATGGGTCCCTGTGCCACAACGCGTTTTTCCCACTTCTGGGTTCCTCAGGGGGACAATATCTCATAGGGTGGCTGATTCAATATGTGCCGCCGTCAGGGTTATGCATAACAAAGGTATAGATACTTTCATAATATATATAGATAAATCAATATACTGCATCAGCAACCATTGATCATAGGGGGCGGTACTGGCAAGACATGACATCAAGATTAAATGGAAACCAATCCCTACAATGGAGATCCACCAGGTAATGATAGCCTATAAATGTGTGGACTTTCTCAAGCTACCCAGGTTTCCGCCTCCTCTGGTATGCTGTGCCAACTTAAGGATCCCATGGATAAAAATAAATTGAGGCTCTTCTAATTAAAACTTGAGAGGTGGTGTCAGCTTTGCTTACACGAGGGGTCTCTGTGACATGTGTGGCTAGGTCATTATGTATTTGGTTGGAGCAGTTAGAAATTCATTTAAAGAATAGAACTCCCAGAGACCAGGTACTGGTAATTGCTTCCCTTCCTGTTCTCAAGATGGTGTCAGGGTTTTTGGCAGATTCTTTGGCAGAGTCTGTTAAAAAGGCAGACATAACTTAAGTTCTAGGATTATTCAATTCTATTAAAATAATTATTTGGTTGTGATCTTGGAAAGGAGATGTATCATCAAAGAATAGCATTTGTTCAATTCCTTTTCATGGAAAGTATGTGTTTGGGCCAGACTTAGATAAGATACTTGAGAGGGCTTCAGACGAGGAAAAGGGTCAGAAACGTAAACCTATTATAAATCCAGTTATCAATTTCAGTCCATATCAGACAAGGGAAAGTCAGGTGGCTAGAGTTACAGGAATGGAGGAAGGGTTAAACCTTTTCTTCTCAATCCTAATCAACCCTCTTCCTCTAAAGAACGCCAGGAGAGTAGGAGTGAGGTTGTCGGGTTTTATGTGGGAATAGGAAAACACAGTTGTGTTCAAAATAATAGCAGTCATACATCATTAACCTGATCGATCACTGTTTTTGGTAGAAATGATATTTCTATATGGCAAATTATTTACTAGCTGGTGTAGTAGAGTAATAGAGACCCAACAGTCATGACATGCATGCTGCTGATTCTCTGTAACTCAATCACTTATTGAAAGGGGCATGTTCAAAATAATAGCAGTGTGGAGTTCAATGAGTGAGGTCATTCATTCTTTGAAAAACAGGTGGCAATTTTTGCCCTTATTTAAGGAAGGAAGGCAGAAAATGTTGTACATGCTGGTTACAGTGCAGTTCTCTCTGAAATTCTGAGGAACATAGGTCGTTCCAGACATTGTTCAGAAGAACAGCGTACCTTGATTAAAAAGTTGATTGGAGAGGGGAAAACATATAAAGAAGTGCAGAAAATGATAGGCTGCTCAGCTAAAATGATCGCAAATGCTTTAAAATGGACAACCAAAACCTGAAAGACGTGGAAGAAAGCAAAAAACTACCATTCGAATGGATAGAAGAATAGGCAAAACGACAAGGCCAACAATCGGCTCCAGAAAGATCAAAGACGGTCTAAAGTTACCTGTGAGTAGTAATATGGCCAGGGACATCCGCACATTTGTATATCATACTGTGCAGGATGTTTTTATCTTATTTTTTTCTGTGATTTTTTTGTCTATGTAGTATTTGCTTGAGGGAGTGGCACCTTCAAGTGTGAATGCGCACCTATTTTATCTTGGGAGTAGCATTCCTCTGCACTTTTGCCCTTCCTATCCAATAGAGCGCCTTGATTAGGTGGTACATATAGGTGTGCTGGCTCCTCCTCCCATTGGTTGCTTGATGCACATGGAGGTGACTAGGAGCAGCACACCATATGTGCGGCGTCTGCGCTCCTGAACATAGAAGCCCAATGGCTTAGGTAGGTTTAGCGTAGGACCCGCCTGACCTGAGACCACCTTGGCGCTTGGTAGGCGGGCTTAGATGTGTTTTGATCAAAATATATTGACTAAGTGTTTCAGATATTATCTCATCAGAGTGAGGACTTTGTCCATATATAATGCTTGCATCTACTTTACTAAGTGCATTATTATCTTATTTCTGTGGTTTTCTTACCTGTGAGTAGTGTTACAATTAGAAGACGCCTATGTGAAGCCAAGCTATCTGCAAGAAGCCCCTGCAAAGTCCCACTGTTGAAAAAAAAAAAGACGTGCTGAAGAGGTTACAATTTGCCAATGAGCACATTGACTGGCCTAAAGAGACATTTTGTGGGCTGATAAAAGTAAGATTGTTTTTTTTTTTTGGGTCTAGTGGCCGGAGACAGTTTGTCAGACGACCCCTAAACACTGAATTCAAGCCACAGTACACTGTGAAGACAGTAAAGCATAGTGCCGCAAGCATCATGATATGGAGATGTTTCTCATACTAAGGTGTTGGGCCTATTTATCGCATACCAGGGATCATGGATCAGTTTGAATACATCAGAATACTTGAAGAGGTCATGCTGCCTTATGCTGAAGAGGAAATGCCCTTGAAATGGGTGTTCCAACAAGAAAACGACCGCAAACACACCAGTAAACGTGCAACATCTTGGTTCCAGACCAACAAGATTGACGGTATGGAGTGGTCAGCCCAATCCCCGGATCTTAATCCAATAGAAAACTTGTGGGGTGACATAAAAAAATTCAGTTTCTGAGGCAAAACCAAGAAATAGAGATGAACTGTGGAATGTAGTCCAATCATCCTGGGCTGGAATACCTGCCAGAAGTTGGTTGACTCCATACAACACAGATGTACAGCAGTTCTCAGAAACAGTGGTTATACAACTAAATATTAGTTAAGTGATTCAAAGGAAAGCAAAATCTTCAAACATTTCAGTTTATATAGTGAATGCTTGAGTTTGTAAAGAAGATACAAACACTGCTATTTTTTTGAACAGTCTAATATTCATTTTTCTTCATTTTTTTTTTAGAGGAACAACACAAATTTGACATATTTTTCTTAATGTTTTGATTTGGAATAGAATGTGTAGGGTTCCCAATGCATTTGTGTATATGGAAATAAAAGCTATTAGAAGGATTTTGAGCTTTATTCACTTTTTTAAACATACTGCTATTTTTTTGAACACAACTGTATAACATAGAAAGTCAGTGAATTCTAGGTGTTGTGCCTTTCTGTGTGTGAATTGGTGTTTATTCATTGTACCTCGCAGCACTCTGCGGCACTGTAGAGGTTAGCACCCTCTTGCTCTGTGTATAGGTACTAGGCTGTGCGGTGCTGATTAGCCCTGCTATGTATGTTTGGCTGTGTGTCCCACCTCTTGCCTGTGCAATGGGTCTCAATAGATCTGCCAGGTCATTCTGCCTGCTGGAGTGTGTACTAGAGCTATAATTCATTTGCCGTTTGTCTCTGTACCTTGTCTGTCTGTCGTCTGACCTAACCTGTGGCTCTGACCTTGATTTGTTTGTTGACCCTATTCTGGCTCCTGGGCTCCCAGACCTCAGTTTGGTTTTGTCTGTGTGGTTTGCCAATTCCTGTGGTGCTTTGCCCTGTGGTCTCTGACCTCAGTGGCTCAGCTGCCAACTATACTGGGACTATTCCAAGAGGTAGTGGCCTTGTGGGTCCCCTGCAGCGAATACCAGATCCCTGTATAAGGTTTAAAGGATGGAAACCAAGGGGCTGCCAGAATAACGCCCCCAGGAATAACCCAAAATCAAACCGGTTAGTTGGCACAGTGGTCCAGCAGGCATTGTCCATAACAAGTGTCCTTCAGGAACGTTACATCTTGAATTTCTTTCAGAACCACCAAAAATATTTCAACTGACAGCTCTTCCTTCACATCTTCAGGACAAGTTGTTGGAAAGCATTCAGGAACTGTTAGATTTAGGCACCATTTAGCCAGTTCCACTTAGTGAAAGGTACAACAATTATTATTCTTCCCTCTTTTTTAGTAAAAAGCCAAATGGGAGTTTCTGGACGACTATCAACCTGAAGTTGCTGAACGAATGTATTGTCTATAGGAGATTCAAAATGGAATTGATACAATTTGTGATACCTTTGATAGCAGCAGGGGCACAGATGATAACCACAGATCTAAAATATGCATCTTTTCATATACCAATAAACGAGCACTGTAAATATTTGAGATTTGCAGTTCAGACAGGTCAAAAAGTTCTTCACTACCAGTTTGTCTGCCTTCCCTCATTGCTCTGTCTGTATACAAAAGTGATGGTAGAAGTATCAGGTCTCCTGAGACCTCAGGAGGTAATGGTGCCTTGTCTATATGATCGGTTGATAATTGAATCCAAGAAAAAGGACCTTAAGTCACAGATCCAACTAGTTATGTCCATCTTACAGAATCTAGAATGGTTAATCAACTGGGAGAAATCAAGTCTAACACCATCGCAAAGAAAGACATTTCTGGGATTAATTCTGGACTTGGTGGTGCAAAGAACCTTTGAACATTATGTTTTATTATATACAAATGGGGGCGTTACCATTACACCTAGAGGCTCCGCTCTCTCTGTAACTGCCGCGCCCTCTGCACTTCAACATGGCCCGGTGGGATGACATTTTCACTGCCAGGTCCTGTCAAAGTAGACAAGGAGCAGCAGTTGCAGAGACAGCAGAGCCTCTAGGTGTAATGGTAACCCTGTTGCTTTTAGAGGATCATTTGCATATATTCAAATATTCCCACCAGTCTTCTATATGATACAGTTCCATGTAAATAACCTATCTCCCTTCAGTCTTCTATACCATGCAATCCCATGTAAATAACACGAGTCCTCTCCCTCCAGTCCCATGTAAATAACTTCTCTTCCTTACAGTTCTGTATAACATACAGTCCCATGTAAATAACTAATAAATCCCCTCCTTCACCCCCCTCCAACACATAGTCCCATATAAATAGCATCACTCCTTACCCTCCAGTCCCATGTAAATAACATCAGTCATCAGCGGCTGAACTGTGATCATGAGGAACAAAGTGAGTATATTTTTTTTAACTTCCTGTGAAGGGGGCACATATCTGACCATTACTACTGTGAGGGGGCACATATCTGGACATAACTACTATGTACTGGCACAAAGGGGGAATAATTACTATGTGGGGGCATTAATGGGACTTGGTGTGTATGGTTATGCTTTGGGCAGAGTTAGAGGTGTGACCTAGTATGAAAAGAATATATATACATATTGTAAACATATTCACAAGATGTTTTTTATTTGCACATATATGTTTATATATGTGTGTGGTTTGGGGGAGGGGGGGCAGGTACATCCTATGCACAGGGGCCTGCCTGTGTCCGCCCCTCCCTTGAGTCAATTGTCCAATTTCATTTGGTCCCTTTAAAAACAGGGTGCCACATGGAAAGGAGCTGAAAATTCTAAACCCTTCATCCAATTTTAATGTGGATACCCTCAAATAAAAGTTAAGTCTGGACTTTAAGTTTGTGTCTATTATAAAACTATAACTTGAATATGTTTTAGTAAACAGGTTAAAAAAAACTAATTTTGTGTCAGTATCTAAATATATATGGACCTAACAGTATAAAATGTCTGTCCTGTAATTTTAGATATTTTTTCCAAAGTGGGCTTCATATGATCTCGGTCCCAGCACTCTCAAGGTGCAGGTTTTGACATAAGATGCCTTATTTAATACTAAACTACTTGAAATAGTCATATTGACAGATTTTTAAAAGCATCAAAAAGGCAAAAACCTGAATAACTAATTTGTTTTGCCCTTGAATTCTTAATGTGGTTCTAAATGGTCTGACAAGCAGCCTGTTTGAGCCTATTAATGACATTTCCATAAAACTACTTACCTTTAAAAACATGTTTTTGCTAGCTGTTTCTTTGTCTTGGAGAGTTAGATCCCTTTCTACATTATTCCCTTTTCAAGATTTAGATGAAATAATCATTTTCAAACTTGATCCATTCTTTCTACCAAGTTGTTTTGACTCCCAAAGATCTTAGAATATTATTTAATTTCTGACTGTCTGTACATGAACCCTCTAATTGTAAAGAGCTGCCGAATATGTTTGCGGTATTGCGTTACCTGGAGGAAAGGTAAAACTTATTTCAAAATTATTTTTTTTGGTCCAATAAAGGGAAGAAAGCAGCGAAGAGCTCAGTTGCTAGGTGGATTAGGCAAGCCTTTACTTTGGCCTACAAATCAATAGGTAAAGAAGTACAACAAGGTCTGAGTGCTTCTTCTACTCCTAACATTTACAGTATTGTGGGCTATGAAAGCTTTTGCATTGGTAGAGCAAATTTGCCAAGTGGCAACCTGAAAAAAGACTCACACATTCACTAAACATTATAGGCAAGATGCTATAGCCAATAAAGACATGGCCTTTGGATGTAAGGTTCTACAAGCAGTAGTCCCACCCTAGAATTTAAGTTCTTTGGTATATATTGGTGATTGTGACTAGGGAAAAGTGTAATTGCACGTACTGGTAATTTGGTTTTCTGGAAGTCTCCATTACAGTACTCAATTGGAAGTCTATCCAGGCCAGGGATGCTCAACCTGTAGCACTCCAGCTGCTGCAAAACTACAACTCCCAGCATGCTCTAACAGCTGTAGGCTGTGCAGGTATGCTGGGAATTGTGGTTTTGCAACAGCTGGAGGGCCTAAGGTTGGGCATCCCTGATCTAGGCTAAGTATGTATTAACCCCTTAAGGACACAGCCTTTTTACACCTTAGGACCAGGCCATTTTTTGCAAATCTGACCAGAGTCCCTTTAAGTGCTGATAACTTTAAAACGCTTTGACTTATCCAGGCCGTTCTGAGATTGTTTTTTCGTCACATATTGTACTTCATGACACTGGTAAAATGAAGTCCAAAAAATTATTTTTTTTGCCCCAAAAAATACCTAATTTAACAAAAATTTGGAAAAATTAGCAAATTTCAAAGTTTCAGTTTCTCTACTTCTGTAATACATAGTAATACCCCCAAAAAATGTGATGACTTTACATTCCCCATATGTCTACTTCATGTTTGAATTGTTTTGGGAATGATATTTTATTTTTTGGGGATGTTATAAGGCTTAGAAGTTTAGAAGCAAATCTTGAAATTTTTCAGAAATTTACAAAAACTCAATTTTTAGGGACCAGTTCAGGTCTCAAGTCACTTTGCGAGGCTTACATAATAGAAACCACCCAAAAATGACCCCATCTAAGAAACTACACCCCTCAAGGTATTCAAAACTGATTTTGCATACGTTGTTAACCCTTTAGGTGTTGCACAAGAGTTATTGGCAAATGGGGAGGAAATTTGAGAATTTCATTTTTTTGTCTAATTTTTCATTTTAACCCATTTTTTCCACTAACAAAGCAAGGGTTAACAGCCAAACAAGACTGTATCTTTATTGCCCTGACTCTGCCGTTTACAGAAACACCCAATATGTGGCCGTAAACTACTGTACGGCCACACAGCGGGGCGTAGAGTGAAAGGTGCGCCGTTTGGTTTTTGGAAGGCTGATTTTTATGGACTGTTTTTTTGACACCATGTCCCATTTGAAGCCCCCCTGATGCACCCCTAGAGGAGAAACTCCCTAAAAGTGACCCCATCTAAGAAACTACACCCCTCAAGGTATTCAAAACTGATTTTACATACGTCGTTAACCCTTTAGGTGTTGCACAAGGGTTATTGGCAAATGGCGATGAAATTTGAGAATTTAATTTGTTTGCCTAATTTTCCATTTTAACCCATTTTTTCCACTAACAAAGCAAGGGTTAACAGCCAAACAAGACTGTATCTTTATTGCCCTGACTCTGCTGTTTACAGAAACACCCCATATGTGGCCGTAAACTACTGTACGGCCACACAGCGGGGCGTAGAGTGAAAGGTGCGCCGTTTGGTTTTTGGAGGGCTGATTTTGCTGGACTGTTTTTTTGACACCATGTCCCATTTGAAGCCCCCCTGATGCACCCCTAGATTATAAACTCCATAAAAGTGACCCCATCTAAGAAACTACACCCCTCAAGGTATTCAAAACTGATTTTACAAACTTTGTTAACCCTTTAGGTGTTGCACAAGATTTAATGGAAAATAGAGATACAATTTAAAAATTTCACTTTTTTGGCAGATTTTCCATTTTAATATTTTTTTTCCAGTTACAAAGCAAGGGTTAACAGCCAAACAAAACTCATTATTTATGGCCCTGATTCTGTAGTTTGCAGAAACACCCCATATGTGGTCGTAAACTACTGTACGGGCACACGGCAGGGCGCAAAAGGAAAGGAATGCCATACGGTTTTTGTAAGGCAGATTTTGCTGGACTGTTTTTTTTTTACACCATGTCCCATTTGAAGCCCCCCTGATGCACTGCTAGAGTAGAAACTCCAAAAAAGTGACCCCATTTTAGAAACTACGGGATAAGTTGGCAGTTTTGTTGGTACAAGTTTAGGGTACATATGATTTTTGGTTGCTCTATATTACACTTTTTGTGCGGCAAGGTAACAAGAAATAGCTTTTTTGGCACCGTTTTTTTTTTTGTTATTTACAACATTCATCTGACAGGTTAGATCATGTGATATTTATAGAGCAGGTTGTCACGGACGCGTGTATACAATTTTTTTTATTTATGTAAGTTTTACACAATGATTTCATTTTTAAAACAAAAAAAATGTTTTAGTGTCTCCATAGTCTAAGAGCCATAGTTTTTTCAGTTTTTGGGCGATTATCTTAAGTAGGGTCTCCTTTTTTGCGGGATGAGATGACGGTTTTATTGTCACTATTTTGGGGTGCATATGACTTTTTGATCGCATGCTATTACACTTTTTGTGACGTAAGATGACAAAAAATTGCTTTTTTTACACCGTTTTTATTTTTAATTTTTTACGGTGGTCATCTGAGGGGTTAGATCATGTGATATTTTTATAGAGCCGGTCAATACGGACGCGGCGATACCTAATATGTATACTTTTTTTAAATTTATGTAAGTTTTACACAAGGATTTCATTTTTGAAACAAAAAAAAACATGTTTTAGTGTTTCCATAGTCTAAGTTTTTTCAGTTTTGGGGCGATTATCTTGGGTAGGGTATGATTTTTGTGGGATGAGATGATTGTTACAATTTTGGCGTACATGCAACTTTTTTGATCACTTTTATTACCTTTTTTTGGGAAGTAAGGTGGGCAAAATTTCAATTTCATCATAGTTTTTTATATATTTTTTTATTTTTATGGCGTTCACCGTTCGGGTAAAGTAACATGACCGTTTTTATAGATCAGGTCGTTACGGACGCGGCGATACCAAACATGTGTAGGGAATTTTATTTTTTTCATTTTTAATCAGTGATAAATGTGTTTTTTTGATTTTTACTTTTTTTTCACTTTTATTCACTTTTTTTTTACCCAGACCCACTTGGTTCTTGAAGATCCAGTGGGTCTGATGTCTGTATAATACAGTACAGAACAATATATATTGTACTGTACTGTATTTTACACTTGTCTGAACAGATCTATGCCTTTTAGCACAGATCTGTTCAGCACCATGGACAGCAGGACGCCTGAGAGGCGTCCTGTTGCCATGGGAACCTTCCCCGTCTGCTCAGTACTGGTCAGAACTGCGCAGACGGGGAAGGGTAAGCACAGGGCTGAGGGGGGCTCTCTGGGGGCTCTCTCCCTCTCCCATCGGGGGGCTGCAAAGGCACAGCAGCCCCCCGATGGGAGAGGGAGGGAGCTCCCTGCGCTGTTAACCTTTTCCATACAGCGGTCCGTACGGACCGCTGTATGGAAAGGGTTAAACGGCTGACATTGCATCGCAGATGTCAGCGTTTATACCAGGGTGCCAGCAATGTGCTGGCACCCTGGTATACCCACTAACCACCGACCACCAACGATCATTCAAGGGGAGGCGGGCGGGGGATCGCGATCCCGCCTGCGCACCGCCCGCCTCCCGCACCGCCCGCAACCCTCCCTCTGCACCTCCCACCGGGCTAAAATCACTCACGGGTGCAGGGGGGGGGGATACAGATATATTTTGGACATTATAAAGTTTCTGATCCTCGCGGTCAGGGACCGCGGGGATCAGAAACTGCAAAAAGCGCATCAAACCGCAGGTCTGAATTGACCTGCGGTTTGTTGCGATCGCCGACATGGGGGGGGGTCACGGGACCCCCCCGCGCATTTAGCCTAGGTGCCTGCTCAATGATTTGAGCAGGCACCTTGTTCCGATCACTGCCGGCTGGGCGGCAGTGATCGGAACAACACAGGACGTACCGGTACGTCATGTGTCCTTAAGTACCAGGACATCATGACGTACCGGTACGTCATGTGTCCTTAAGAGGTTAAGTAAATATTTAGTTTTGCAGCCTATATTAATTTAATATAGGCAATTCATAATTATTTTGTTGATTCTTAATACAGTACCTATTATACTTCTGCAGTACTTTTACTACTGTATGCAGTCAGGACTCAGTCGGTGAGTACAGTCAGCGCTAGCAGTGCACGAGCCCTAAGAGTGAGCATCTGTAATGCTCCATCTAGGCAGAGGGTAGCTGGGATCCAGCCTCTGATATGCAGCTAGATAGGCCAGGCTTCTAGTTGCCACCAGGAGAAGAGCCTACCTCCTGAGAAAACCCAGTTCACACAGGAGTACAGAGCAGAGCTATTGTTCCAGTCAAACAGAGAGCTGAAGGGCAGAAGTATATATATATATATATATCAAGCAAGGAGTCATATACGAGAGGAAGTTTCCCTAACCAAGGATAAAGCCAGCAATAGGGCATACGGGCCTTGGGATAAAGACAGAGAGGATTCTGAGGAGAAAGTGCAGCCTGATCTGTAAGTGTTTTAAACCTCTGAGTATCTTGCAAGAACATTGTGCCTGCCATTGGATGTAAAGCCTGTCTGTTACCTTCTTGTACATGTGGAACTGAACAAAAGACTGTATATAGTTAACTGTTTCAGTAAACAGAAGTTTTCCATTATTCCTACAATAAATCGGTGTGCCACCGTTACCGGCACTGGCGTCATGAACTTAAAGGGATCTTGCCACCGGCACATTAAACCTGCAACACCCAGGGCACCTCACCTACCACTGGCCTGGTCCCTATACATTGAGAGTGCCCCAGAGGACTCCTGTGCCAGCCTCTCCATCACTGCTGTACGCCTGCCCAGGGTTTCTCATAAACTGTGAGTAACCAAGAACAACCCTCATTTGCCTATTAACTATGACCTCACCATCGCAATACCCTGCAGGGCTGCGTACTGCACCTGTCTTAGATTTTTTTTTTACTTTCCTTCATGTCTGGTGATCCTCCAAAAATAAAGGAAGACACGCGGAAACAAAAACGGAAACGGAACCCCATTTTGCGGAACGGAACACAACAACGGTCGTGTGCATGAGGCCTTAATTGCCATTTTCCACTGTGTTGGTTTCCTGTCCCGATGACATCATGTTGACATCTGAGATGTGGCAAGGCTTGTAAGGCACAACATCATCAATGACCCTGCCTCTGAGGGTTATGTTCTGCTCATTCTGCTGGACGTCACCGGCAGCCTAAGTAATTATGCAGAGTGGAAGGAGGGGTGGTAACTAGGCCTGCTCACATAGCGCTAAGCTACACCCCTCTGGTCCGGTTACATCACCGGTCATGTAGCTTTCTATGAGGGGGGCGGATAGAGTGGAGGAGTGGATGATGTGCAGGAGGCTGAATATGTATAAGGGGCGTGGCTGCAGGGACGAGATGTTAGACTGTAGAAACCGGGAGATGCTGCGCTGGGACCCACAGTGCAGTGCGGCAGGAAGTCATCACACAGATAAACAACTATGTCAGCAATCTGTTGGGGACCTTAGGAGCCATGTAGCAGTGTAAAAACTACCTAAATACAGCTGGGGTACCTTGACTCGGCTAGTAATAGTGAGTAAACTGTTTTTAAAATTATTTTAAAAAATAATTTTGATCCCGGACAACCCCTTTAATGAGTTTCACTCCAGATGTATTATTGACACTTAAAAAAAAAAAGGATGGAGTAGGAAAACTGGAATAGCTTTTCTAGACAAAAGTGTTTAAGGATAAGACAAGTTTATCAAACCACATGTGGCATTTGATAAATGTTGCATGAGGTAAGCCAATGCAGAGCAAAACTGACTTAAAATATTCCTCTCATGATATTTCCCCCCAGGGTTGGGGTCTCAGCAATTATGCTGGAGTCAAAATGTACTCAGAACTTCATTATCTGAATTATATAATGCAGTGAGGTTGAATGCTGGAATTATTTATTTGTGAAACTGGAAAACCCTTTGATATCTGCTTCATGTTCACCCAAACTTAATTTAGGGTACATTCACACTAGCGTTGTTCGGATCCGGCAGGCAGTTCCAGCAACGGAATTGCCTGCCAGATCCAGCAAACCGTATGCAAAAGGAAATATGTTTTTTCCGGATCCGTTAGACGATCCGTATCATCCGGAATAAAAAAAAATTTCAAAGATCAAAAAGAAGCAAAAAATAGCTCCTCCTATGTCCCAGCGCATGCGCAAACCCGGAAAACCTGATCCTGCAACGCGGCAATTTCCGGAACACTTGGTACCGGATCCGGCATTAATACATCTCTATGAAATTAATGCCGGATCCGGCAAGTGTAGTAGTGTTCTGGTATTTTGTCCTGTCAAATACCGTACAAGAGACTGAACGGAAGACATCCTGATGCATACTGAACGGATTGCTTTCCGTTCAGAATTCATTAGGACAAAACTGATTCGTTTTTTTCCCAGTATTGCGACCCTTTACTGGATTTCAATACCGGAAAAGAATAACGCTAGAGTGAAAGTACCCTAGCTTAATTTGAGTAAAAAAACTTTGGAAGGTAATTTCCACAACACTCCAGATTCGAAAATATGGAAAACTGACGTGTGCACAAATTTTGCTGGGGTATGTTTTTGATTAAAGAATTCATATTATTTTAGATATAGAATTCCAGATAAATAGCATAATTTATTACATGGAACTGCAAGACCACCATCTTCTATCTTATTAATAAAGTTTCCTTAACCCCGCTGTCTCCCATCGGCACCCCGCAAATGCAATCGCGGGGTGCCGATGTGTATGAAGGCTGGAAGGGGTCTAATGTAGTAATTTTCAGAAGGCTGCGCCTCTCTGGCGCATGTCAGAATAGCACTGACATTAAAATGCAATACATTTAAAGGGAGTCTGTCACCTCCATATGGCCATATACAGTGCTTACATGGCTCTGTAGCACACCTACACAGGATTGTAACGGTACCTATCGATGAGGCAAGAGACTTGGACTGCGGGCAAAGGAAGAGACTGGGGAGGAGTAAAGTGAAAAGAAGGCAGAGCAGCCTGGGCACCTACACACTGAACGCCGCCCCTGGGCACTTGCGAGTGCTCATTTGCATATGAATTACACTTCGTTTTTCCTGCTGGTGCAAGTCTAAAGAAAAGAACAAAGGTACCGTTACAATCCTGTGTAGGTGTGCTACAGAGCCATGTAAGCACTGTATATAGCCATATGGAGGTGACAGACTCCCTTGAAAATCAATCAAAAAGCTGACTTGTGGGACTATTAAGTGGTAAAAAAAAACATTTATTCAATAAAAAAAATCCCATTAAAAAAAGGACGCTTTTTTTTTGCATTGAAAATACACTTTTCAATTAAAAAGAATAAAAAAAAAATAAAAATCTCCTCCATATGTTTGGTATTGACGCATCCATAACGACCCAGACTACATAAATATCATGTAAATTATCCCCTACGGTGAACGCCATAAAAAAAAGACAGAATTGCTCATTTATTCTTAGTTGCCATGGAAAAAAACATAATAACAAGCTTCATTTACTCCAAAATGATACCAGTGAAAAATGCAAGTCGTCCCGCAAAAATCAAGCCCTCACACAACTCCATAGAAATAAAAATAAAAAAGTTATGAGTCTTGGGAAGCAGCAATGCAAAAAAAATGTTTTCTTTTTAAAAAAAAAAAAAAAAAAAAAAAAAAAAAAAAAAAAGGGGTTTTATTGCAAAAAAAAAGTAGTAAAACGTAAGATGCACACAGCATCTAAGGTGGCTGTCCCCGGGAGAGCTGCGCTACTGGGGCCCAAACGCCGTCCCCATGCCGAGATTGGGGAAGCCATTCATTCTCCGCAGTATCCACGAGCTACAGGAAGGCTCAAGGTACCAAAGCAATACATTCTTAGGGTCCATTCACACATCCGCAAAACACGGACACCGGCAATGTGCGTTCCGCATTTTGCGGAACGCACATCGCTGGCACTTAATAGAAAATGCCTAATAGGACATGTTCTATTTTTTTCAGTAATGGAATTGCGGACCCGGAAGTGCGGATCCGTATTTCCAGATCCGGACAGCACATCGTGTGGCCCCATAGAAATGAATGGGTCCGCAATTCCGTTCCGCAAAATGCGGAACAAAATTGCGGACGTGTGAATGGAGCCTTTATTGAGTCCTGCCTGCCTGGACAGCGATCTGATCTGATGGGCGCAGGAGCTGCGCCCGCCCGATCAGCTGCAGGGGTCCGGCAGTCACTGATAGCCGGACCCCTGCTGTATGCGCCGACATTGGTGAAAACACAGATGCCGGCGCATTAACCCTTGCACTGCCACGGTCAGCGCTGACCGTGGCACGTGTGGTATCCTGCCGAGTGTGAGGTGTCCATCGGGTCCCCGCGCTGCTGTGACGGGGACCCGATGGAAGCCCGATGCCTTCCTTAGGCATCGTGGCTGCCTTCTGTGAGAGCCTGTGAGATCCAGCCCCCTACTTCCTATTATCTGTTCTGCGGTGATTTGTGATAATTTTTTTGGGGGGGGTGCGAATTTATTAATCAGAAAAAAATATGTCTTGATTGCAGTTCAGCAGTGAAGTTGCATTGTACTACAGCCTTTTTTGGAGAGTATTATTTTAATTTTAATTTACTTTTATCATACAGTATGTCAGACAGACAGGTCACAGGCCCTTCAAAGGGAACGGGCAGTGGCCAAAATGTTTCTGTTGTAGGCAGCAGAGGAAGTGGGGGTGGCGGCAGGAGACGCAGCGAGAAGCCTAAACTCCAGTGTCATCTAGTGGTCATGTCTTGACCAGCAACCCAGCGGTGCTTTAATGGTTGATCCGGTCTTTTACTTCATCGTAAGTGACATCAGACACCCCCAGCCAAGAGTCGGTGGGTTCCTGTGACATTACACTTAGTTGGCATCGCCCGGGAGCAGGCCCTGTGCCCCCACCTGTCCTCAACCTTCCTCTGTTATTTTCAGTTCCCTCAGCACAAGAAGTATTATATGCTGTAGGCTCGGCTCCACTTTTCAGCAAGGACGAGCTACTAGAGGACAGTCAGCAGCTACTGCCCAGCCAAGATCTGGAGGAGACATCCGCCTTTTCCTCCGGTAGGCAGGCAAGTAGTGATGATGAGAATTGCGTGGGAGCAGGTGTTGCGAGCAGTCAGGCTCCTGGCTCTAAGACCGTTGAGGGGGACATCAGTGATGTGCAGACAGTAGTGGATGATGATGATGTAGCCGATCGCACTTGGGAGCTGGGTGAAGAAGGGGCTTCATCATCATCATCATCATCATCAGGAAAAGAGTGGTGGCAGCTTGCCCGTGAGGCAGCGGCTGAGCCAGTAGGGTGGCATCGTGGCTGTGAGTCAGCAGGGTGGCAGCAGTGGGAGGTGGGGAGCCAAACATGCCCAGGGTAGACCACCCGCTTTGCAGGAGCCTACCAGACTGGAAAGTAGTGGTGCAGGGGTTCAAGGAGGCAGCGGGAGCAGGCAGTCAGCGCGCAGTGGTAAAATGCCATACTCAGCGGTGTGGCAATTTTTTGTTAGGCCGTCGGAGTAGGTGAACATGGCCATTTGCAAAATGTGTGGGCAGGGTGCCTATGTTGGCACCACGGCCCTGTGTCAACACATTTAGTGTCACCATAAAGTGGCCCAGTGAGAACCATGGCTCCAATGTGGTCATCCAGCTTTCCTCAGCAACCGCTGCATCACCCAGTGGCACGCACCCAATTTCATGTAGTCAAGGCTCCACTACCTTAGCCGAAGGGAGCTGTCTGTCCTTCCCATCATCTGCTGGTCGTGATGCTCCTGCTCCTCCTACTCCTCGTCAGTGTTTCCATCAGCAATCTATCACCGGAGCGATTGCCAAGAGACAACAGTATGTGTGCACTCATCCAAAGGCAAAGAAGCTGAACGTGCTCCTGGCCAAGTTGCTGGTGCTGCAGTCCCTCCCTTTCCAAGTGGTGGACTCTGCACCTTTCAGAGGGCTTGTGCCGAGCCGAGGTCGAGAGCCCCAAGCCGTCATTTCTTTGCGAAAAAGGCAGTACCAGCCCTGCACACATATCTAGAACAGAAGGTGGGCCAGTCCTTAAGCCTGTTGGTGTCCGCCAAAGTGCACAGCAGCGCCGACGTAAGGAGCTGTAACTACGGTCAAGGACAATATATGTCCTTCACGGCCTACTGGGTAAATGTGCTTCCTGCCCAGCCACACCAGCAACTTGGCCAGGTGACGCCACTTCCACCTCCATGTTCTCACACCATTGGTCCTGCGATAATGTCTGCCTCTGCCTCCTCATCCTCCACCATGTCCTCAGCCTCCACTGCAGGAACAATTCACAGTGCCCATCCAGCATACCACATGTGCAGTGCACAGCGGTGTCACGCTGTTCTGCACCTAGTTTGCCTGGGCGAGAGGAGTCACACAGGGGAGGAACTGCTCTGCGTCCTTCATCAAGAAATCGAATCCTGGCTTTCTCCTTGACAACTAAATATTGGAACCATAGTGACTGACAACGGGAAGAACATGGTGTTGGCGCTGCATCATGGAGGGCTGAGCCATGCGCCCTGCATGGCGCACGTGTTCAATCTGGTTATAAAGTGGTTCCTGAAGTCTTCACCCCATCTGCAAGACATCCTGAAAACGGCCAGGAAACTTTTCATGCACTTGAGCCACTCGTACACTTCAAAGCACACCCTCTTTGAGCTGCAGCGGCAGAACAGCGTCCCCCAATATAGGCTGATATGCAACGTTTCCACCCTCCATGTGTTAGACAGGGAAAGTCCATAAATGATTTCTTGATGATACAGGTGGATAGAGGAACTCCCCTGTGTAACTTCGATGTTAGCCAGTGGCAACTCATACCTTTTGCTCAGGCCCTTTTAGGAGGCCACTTTGTCAGTCGCCAGGACTACGGGAACAACATCATTCCACTGATTCATGTCCTGGAACAGATGCTGCTAATTCTGGCTGGCCAGGGGACAGGAGATGTGGCGACTATATCTCATGGCCACATGAGCCCTGTGGGGGCTGAACTGGAGGAGGAGGACATTCGAGCACAAGCAATGTGTAGAGAAATGGTTGTTTTTTTTTCTACACAGGTGAGAGGAGAGGAGGAGCAGAAGCAGCCGTAGGAGCTACAGGGCAATGAGGAAGACGAGGCAGATGACCCAGACACACAGTGGCAGTATGCAGTGGAGATGGAGGCAGGGAGTCCCCCAGAGTCACTTGCGCAAATGGCCCGATGCACATTGCTCAGTTGCTTGCGTAGTGACAGTCGAATTGTCACCATTCGGCAGACAGATGACTACTGGCTCTCCACCATGTTAGACCCTCGCTACCGGTCCAAAATGGGGGCTTTTTTTTTTACACCTGCTGAAAGGACAAACTAAACTACTATTGAGACATCCGATGTAGTCAGTTGGCCGCTACCTATGTGCTCCATCCCTATCTTCACGCAGGTCTGACCGAGGGGGCCCTCTGCGCTCATGTTCCACTGCTATGGTTCCTGGGGGGGGATTGGTGGGGCTGATGCAGTACCAGCTTCATCAGCAGCAACTTTAGTCTAGAGTCGCTGATGAGCAGTTTTCTTCACTCAACTACTGAAGAAACTACTCACCAGCAGCAGCAGCTAGACATAGAGCAGAACCTGAACCAGCAGGTTGTGGCTAGTGATGAGCGGCAGTAGTCATATTCGAATTTGCGATATTTCGCGAATATTTTGTAGAATATTCGGTGAATATACGCAAATTCGAATATTCGTTATATGCTACGATTTTTTTTACTCGAAAAATCGACAAGGTAATGATCGCGTAATATGCAAATTTTCAGATTGCGAATTTTTCAATTGCCGAACAAAAACATGATTCCTCCCTGCTTCTTGCTTGTGGGCCAATGAGTCATAGCACTATATCGAATATTTTCATTTTTTCAAATATTCGTAATATTCTAAAACAAGAATATAAAGCAATATAGCGAATATTCGAATAAAAAAAAAAGAATATAGAGCAATTTAGCTAATATAGTGCTATAATCTTTTTTTCAGCTCTACTGATGAAGGGGTACGTAACCCCGAAACGCGTATAGCGATAGCGGATGAGATCCCCACATTAAGAAGATACTGTACAGCACCTTAACTACCGGCATTATTGCGAAAAAGTTCTATGGAATATCTGTGAGAGCATTTGTTTGTATAGAGGTTGGTACCGCCTCCGGAACAGAACACAGATCACGTGGAACTCCTCCAGGCTCCGATCACGTGAGATACCATCAACACGTGGGACGCTGAACAGAAACCGGAAGAACTCCACTAAGTAAATGTGGTAACCGTGACCAGGACAAGCCGCAGACTTGCATACGTTACCGGGCAGAAGAAGAGGGGTGAGTGACCTGACTTGTAGTGGGACGCCATTACAGTCAGAAATAGAAAAAGACCGGACTACAAGCAGTAAGTACGATTAACATACTGCATCAAACTAACCCCTGATCCACCAATATCACCCTGATAATCCGTATCTGTGACTTTTTAACCTGTGAATAACATGGACACAGCACAATGAGTGCTTGAAATATTGGCACCAGAAGAAATACATTATATTGATCACACATTATCAACCAGTGTGAAGGAGTTTTAAAGAAACTTTTAGGATGTTTTATTTGATTTAATGAATTAATAATATAGGATATGAATTTTATTAATTGAACATAATTGTCATTCTTAAAACTATAAATAATTTTTAAAACTGCAAATAATTCTCAAAACTGCAAATAATTTTTATGTGATTTTATAAAACTGTATTCGAATGTTATATAATGTTATGTAATAAATGTGTTGTACCCTATGTGTAGCTGCAGATTTTGAGTGCCCACTATACACTATTTTTCTATATATTCCATTGTGGTTTGGGTGAACCACACCTTAGTGTGAGCACCTGTTCATGGTATCAGGAGGGGTGAGCTACTATACCTATATTTTTTTAAATAATCATTATGCACTGTACAAAGAAACCTGTCTGGGAAGCATCGTCCTGTCCCCTTGGTAACGATCCTGCCCTTTGTGACGTTCGGGCCTACGTAATAAGTGCGGGGAGGAGAGGAAGCTGAACAGACCCAGGGCCGTTTGAAGGAATTTGGGGGCCCCAAGCAAAATAGACATGGAGGCCGCCGCCCTCCACGCCCTCCCCACCTTACGCACGCAAAGCCTACAGGAACCACAGTATAGCCATACAGTTTAAAGAGGACCTTTCACCGATTCTTACCCTATGAACTAAGTATACAGACATGTGGAGCGGCGCCCGGGGATCTCTCTGCACTTACTATTATCCCCGGGCGCCGCTCCGTTCTCCTGCTATGCCCTCCGGTATCTCCGTTCCCTAAGTTATGGTAGGCGGAGTCTGCCCTAGCGCTGGCCAATCGCATTGCAGAGCTCACAGCCTGGGAGAAAATAACCTCCCAGGCTGTGAGCTCTGCGCTGCGATTGGCCAGCGCTAGGGCAGACTCCGCCTACCATAACTTAGGGACTGGTATCTCCGCCTACTATAACTTAGTGAGCGGAGATACCGGAGGGCATAGCAGGAGAACGGAGCGGCGCCTGGGGATAATAGTAAGTGCAGTGAGATCCCCGGGCGCCGCTCTACATATCTGTATAGTTAGTTCATAGGGTAAGAATCGGTGAAAGGTCCTCTTTAAGTTCACCCACACTTTACATAAATAAAAAAGGAGGTTTACAGTGCAAATACTGCTGTTGCATTTAATGTGCATGAAATTTGAACATTTTCAACAAATGTCCTACTTACTCTCCCCCTCCCTGTTTTTTTTTTTTTTTTACTCCCTACCCTACCTTAGATAAGTTCCTAAGTTAATTCAGTCCTCCGGCTCCTGTACCCTGTACCCTGTAGCGTGGCAGAGATCCTCGCTCTCTACCTCCAGTCCTGGCTGTCACTCAGTGCGGCCGGGAACCGCGTGGTACAGGTCAGGAGATTCAGTTTCCTGTTCCCGGCCGCGGCCGGACTAAAAGGAAGTGAGCACTCAGTGTACACTTCCTGTCAGTCCAGCCTGGAACAGGAAACTGAATCCCCTGTTCCTGTACCGCGCGGTACCCGGCCGGACTGAGTGACAGCCAGGAGGTAGAGGAGGAGAGCTCGGCCACGCTATAGAGCAGCAGTCAGCAGAGGAGGAACTCGGGAGGTAACCAGGAGTGCTGCAGCCGCCTGAGGCTCTATATAGAGCGCTCAGGCGGCTGCAGCCTTAAAGGAAGCAAAACAAGCACCGGCTCTGCTTGGCCCCGGGCCAGCTCGGGGCCCCAAGCAATTGCTTGTTTTGCCTGTCTGTTAGCGACGGGCCTGAACAGACCTAGCCGGTCCCAGCCCTTCGCACACTATCAGCTACAAGTGCAAACGAGCCCTTGTGATGGGCGGAGCTATGTGCTTAAAAGGAAGACAAGCGCGCATAGCTCTCGCCACTGCATACACTGGCTACCCGCTACGCCGCTCCCTGATGAGCGATATGTCACAGCTAAACGTGTTGGAAGATTTAGGGTTTATTAGTTAGTAGGGTCTCACAAGATTAGGTCCTAGGTTCCAGAGGCTGGGGGTTGCTCTTATCAGGGTGGGTGCTCAGACTATAGCCATAGCCAGCTAAGGTGATCCCCATGAAAAGACTAGGGTTGATGAGGGAAAGCTTACCTAGGCTATTAGCAATAAGTGCTGTCTGGCAACCCTCCATAGAGCTTTTAGGTATCTTTCTGACATCATCCAGCCACTACAAATCTCCACCTATATCATATCCTTAACCAAACTAGGATTTTAAGCACGTTTTTTTATTTAATATCTTATTTATCTAATTAAAAGTTACGTTTTCATTATTTTTCTAAGGAGTTCCCAGCTCAATGTTAGTATTATATATTGCAAAATGTTCTGACAGCTTACCACCAACTTTTAACCTGGTGTTGGCTGCCGAATTAAGGATTTGTATCCATTTGATCATGATGCCTCCAAATCCAAAGCCTCGTTCAACACAAGCACTGTAATTGCATCCAGGGAAAAAATTGGTTTGTAGGATATTTAAATTCAGTGATATTGACTTGTTAGGGATGAAACATGTTTGGTCTGGGTGGTTTATATTAGTAATATTTTCAGTTCATTGGTCAGTTGTAATGTAGTATGAGGGGAGTGCCTGTTACAGGTCCTGCTAGTTCTGTATCCTGCTTCCCCAGGCAGTGCTTCAAGAGAATAGAAGTCTTTTCAAATCTTGTAGGCCAAGCAGGAGAATGCCAACATTCTATGCCTAAAGATGTGTATGTTTCTGAAAGGTTAGAAATGACCCAACAAGCCCCGTGGTTCATTCATATTCAGTGTCTCAGACCCGCTCACAGTTTAGCCCTATTAAATGGACCTGGTTAAACCAAGAATGGACACATGCCACAGCTACCTTCTGCACAGTGGACCAAGAAAAAACATGTCCTTCCTTGGCACAATCCCAACTTTATAGGGGTTGTCCAAGATTTGCATATTGATGGCCTATGCTCAGTATAGGACATCAATATTTGATCAGTGCGGGTCTGACTCCAAACACCCCAAAGCTGTTTGAAGAGACCGTGGCGCTCCAGTGAGCACTGCAGCCTCTTCCTAGGCCAGTGATATCATGGTCAGTGGTCACATAACCTCTTTGTATCTCAGTCCCATGGTTGGTGGGGGTCAGACCCCTGCCTATCTGATATCAATGACCTATCCTGAGGATAGGTATCAAACACCCCTTTAAACCACTGGTCGCACAAATGGCAGCATGGCCTCCCATTGAAAACAATCCTCCATGTGAATAGGACCTTAAAAGCCTATAACTAAGACTGTGAAACACTAGCTGCTTTAATAATTGTTTCTGGAATTTTTCTTTGGGTGGAAATTCACTTTAATTCAACACAAAAAAATAAAATGCTACCATAATTTTTTTTAAATTAATTTGCTTTGCATATTAAATCCCATCTTCTCATAAGCACGTGTGATTGTTCGGCTTTGTCTTTTGGAATGCATGTAAGCAAAACAGTAGAAAAACATTGAAAATTCTACATCAAAGGGGAGCTTGAAGGGTTTGTATTCTTATTGTGTTCACTGAACAAATTATAACAAGAAAGTGTATGTTTGACTTTCGAAATTTAGATAAAACCCTTTTGCGCTGTTCTCTTTATATTCCTAAATTTGAGTTTAGTATTTGGCTTTGTCTTTTTAATGCACACTGGAAACCTATTACAGCACAGTGGAAATCCAAGTGGTAAAATGTACAGTACATTTTGTTTTTGCTTACATATTGACCTATGTTGGTGCCCCGTAGCTCTCGATGTTGACAACTGTAATTTTGTCTCAATTTTCTATTCCTAACTTACAAGTCTGCACTTTTTTCCTTTCCGTGAAAGCGTGCAATTTAAGCTTTTCTTCTCAAATTTGCAGTATACTGATATAAGAAAATAAATTTGCACATTGTTGAAAAGCATTTATGTATTTTTTTATTTATTTCCAAGCGAAACCAAGGCTTTCATAAAAGGTTCATTTTGCCACTTCTTAAGTATTCACTATTTGCCTCGGACCCAGAATCGCTGTAATGCTCAGTGACATTCTTTTCTCTTGGTTGTACTCTGCTTTCTCTGTAATATCCATGTGGTGGGAACTAAATATAATTCAAAGCAAACTTTTTTGTCAGTCCATTAAAATTTCAGACCACTGTATACCACATTATATCCCAAGGTGCTGACCAATTGCTTTTACACTGCGTGCAGAATTATTAGGCAAATGAGTATTTTGACCACATCATCCTCTTTATGCATGTTGTCTTACTCCAAGCTGTATAGGCTCGAAAGCCTACTACCAATTAAGCATATTAGGTGATGTGCATCTCTGTAATGAGAAGGGGTGTGGTCTAATGACATCAACACCCTATATTAGGTGTGCATAATTATTAGGCAACTTCCTTTCCTTTGGCAAAATGGGTCAAAAGAAGGACTTGACAGGCTCAGAAAAGTCAAAAATAGTGAGATATCTTGCAGAGGGATGCAGCACTCTTAAAATTGCAAAGCTTCTGAAGCGTGATCATCGAACAATCAAGCGTTTAATTCAAAATAGTCAACAGGGTCGCAAGAAGCATGTGGAAAAACCAAGGCGCAAAATAACTGAGAAAAGTCAAGCGTGCAGCTGCCAAGATGCCACTTGCCACCAGTTTGGCCATATTTCAGAGCTGCAACATCACTGGAGTGCCCAAAAGCACAAGGTGTGCAATACTCAGAGACATGGCCAAGGTAAGAAAGGCTGAAAGACGACCACCACTGAACAAGACACACAAGCTGAAACGTCAAGACTGGGCCAAGAAATATCTCAAGACTGATTTTTCTAAGGTTTTATGGACTGATGAAATGAGAGTGAGTCTTGATGGGCCAGATGGATGGGCCCGTGGCTGGATTGGTAAAGGGCAGAGAGCTCCAGTCCGACTCAGACGCCAGCAAGGTGGAGGTGGAGTACTGGTTTGGGCTGGTATCATCAAAGATGAGCTTGTGGGGCCTTTTCGGGTTGAGGATGGAGTCAAGCTCAACTCCCAGTCCTACTGTCAGTTTCTGGAAGACACCTTCTTCAAGCAGTGGTACATGAAGAAGTCTGCATCCTTCAAGAAAAACATGATTTTCATGCAGGACAATGCTCCATCACACGCGTCCAAGTACTCCACAGCATGGCTGGCAAGAAAGGGTATAAAAGAAGAAAATCTAATGACATGGCCTCCTTGTTTCACCTGATCTGAACCCCATTGAGAACCTGTGGTCCATCATCAAATGTGAGATTTACAAGGAGGGAAAACAGTACACCTCTCTGAACAGTGTCTGGGAGGCTGTGGTTGCTGCTGCACGCAATGTTGATGGTGAACAGATCAAAACACTGACAGTATCCATGGATGGCAGGCTTTTGAGTGTCTTTGCAAAGAAAGGTGGCTATATTGGTCACTGATTTGTTTTTGTTTTGTTTTTGAATGTCAGAAATGTATATTTGTGAATGTTGAGATGTTATATTGGTTTCACTGGTAAAAATAAATAATTGAAATGGGTATATATTTGTTTTTTGTTAAGTTGCCTAATAATTATGCACAGTAATAGTCACATGCACACATAGATATCCCCCTAAAATAGCTAAAACTAAAAACAAACTAAAAACTACTTCCAAAAATATTCAGCTTTGATATTAATGAGTTTTTTGGGTTCATTGAGAACATGGTTGTTGTTCAATAATAAAATTAATCCTCAAAAATACAACTTGCCTAATAATTCTGCACTCCCTGTAATATAAAAATTTCAGAGACTGATACAAATCAATTTTTGTGTCATTTTTGATGTTATAGGACTTGTCCAAGATAAAAAAAAACATGTCTGCTTTCTTCCAAAAACAGCACCACATCTATGTTCAGATTGTTAGTGGTACTGCAGCCAAGCCCCGTCACTTCAATGGAACTGAGGTGCAATACAGGGCACAACCTGTAGACAGGTGTGATGCTGTTTCTGAAATGTATTTCTGATCCTGGACAACTCCTTTAAATCTAAACTAAGCAAAAGGTACCATGTGTATTAAATGCTATTTGGGGTTGTCGCACCATTACAATTCATATTAATTTTATATATCATAAAAATAAAACATTTTGCCTGTTAAAATGACTGAGAGAAAAGTTATGACATTTGCAACAAACATTTGTAATGCGCTTTTCTTACAAGGAACTCAAAGCACAGTCCAGGAACAGACAATCAGTTCAGGATAATGCCTTGTGAGGAAGTTCTTGTAGCAAATGAGTTATTTGCCCTCAAATGCTGAACTTTATAGGTACGTTTTGGCTCCTGGTATTGCCCACATAGGCCCAGGTAGGTGAGTGTTAGGTCCCGGGCTACTTGAGAAACCTTGGTGCGGTGCTCAGGCTCAGACATGTCCTACACCGTAGGATATGTTGGCTAATCTCTCAATTTTAAAATCAGTTTGAGGGTTTAGTAAGACCGCAGAGTGCACCTGTCTTTGCTATTATTTTGTTATATTGTTATATTGATTATCACATCCACATAATTGCTATCCTGTGTAGGATGTCTGTTGTGGTACTTGTGGTTCGCTGCGGGCATCCTCCACTGTATGCATTTTTGCTGGGGATCGTCATTAGCAACGGGCTACAAGTGCAGGATTTACTCCCCTGTATATATATGCACAACTGCATGTGGGTTTGAGCACTTCCTGTTTGTTTAATACCACGCCATTCTTGTCAGGTATAAAGGTATTGGATGTGCAAGTTGGAACTTTTCTGTCCAGCACTGCCCTCCAACCAGAAGAACTTCTGTTTTGTCTGGGTTCAGTTTAGGCCAGCTGGCATTCATCCATTCTTGTAGTTTAGCTAGACAGGAATTTATGGCTGGGGTTGGGTTACTGACTCTGGGCTTAAAGGTCAGGTAGAGTTGGTCATCCTCTGCATAGCAGTGGTATACCAGACCATGTCTCTGGATTATTTTTCCTAATGGTTGCATGTAAACTGCAAACAGCATACGGGATACAACCAAAACCTTTGGAATTCCATATTTTGAGGAAACTGTGAACAGGATAAGAACCAAGATATACTCTTCATGGCCTGTCAGTTAGAAAATAACTAAACCACTGAAGAACTGTGCCATCAATTCCACAAAACTCTTTGTATTAATATGTCGTGGTCAACTGTGTCAAATGCTGTTGAAAGGTCTAGCAGTAGTAGGAGGGTGCATTTACCCCTGTCTCTTGCCATGAGCAGGTCATTTAGCATTTAATTTTCTAATTGGATAGCAATGACCTTTTCTAGAATTTTACATAGGAAGGGCAGGTTAGAGACTGGTTTGTAGCTGGTCATAGCATCTGGGTCAGTGGACGGCTTCTTTAGAAGAGGCTTAATGACTGCTACCTTCAGTAGATCAGGAAAGATACTACATTGCACAGAAGAGTTAACTAACTTCCTGATTTCCAACAGAAGTGATGTTGGGCCTGTTTCCAAGTCGAATGTTGTTCTACAAAGTCTCTGGAGGATGTTTGTGATGTCTGTTTCCGCTACCAGATCAAATTGAGACTATGGGGTTAAAGTTTTACTGCTACTGTTATGTCAACCATTAATGCCATTCTTGGTTGTTTTTTGGATGTCAGACCGAATAGCAGAAGCTTTGTCCATAAAGTAACAGACACATTTTTTGCAGAGTTGTTGTGATGATGGAAAAGGTGGTCTTAGTCAGACGGTGTGGCTTACAAAGTTTATTAACACTGCGTAACAGCTGTGCTGGACTGTTGCTTGCGTTTGCTATCTCTTTTAAAAAAGGTGAATGTTTTCTTACTAATGAAAAAACCAAATGGATGGCGGCTCACCTGGGAGATCCCTACGGGTAGGTACACTCCTCAAGGTTCACCCAGTTCCAAAAGTGATAGCAAATATGAGAAAAAGAGGGGCACTCAAGTAACAAGGAGCTAATGCTAATGGGTGATTGGTAAGTCTTGAGGTGAAAGACTTCTGGGGACTGATGTTTCCTCCACTGATGTTCAAGTTCCTTAAAGGGGTTATCCAATACTATTAAAATGTCCCCAATATGCCGGGCCCCTCACAGTGAATATACTTACCCAGCTCCCTACGCCGCTCCTGGTCCCCGCACCGTCGCTGCAGTTTCTCCCCGTGCACAAATAAAAACATCCGGTGTCGGGGGGAGCAGCCAATGGCAGACGGGGATGAGCCTTCCTAACATTGGGTGATGCTAGAGAGGCTCGTCTCCGTCCCTGCCTGCCATTGGCTGCTCCGCCCCGACACCGGATGTTTTCATTCACGCACGGGAAGAAGCAGCTGCAGCAGTGCGGGGCCAGGAGCCAAGCGGGGTAAGTATATTCACTGTGAGAGGCCCGGCATATGGGGGACATTTTTATAGTATTGGATAACCCTTTTAAGGGTGTGGTCAAACTAGTGTACATGATGTTTGGTGCGCCAGCAGAAAGACACAGATTTGTTGAATTGCTGCACTAGGGAGTTGGGGTCTGAAAAAGGTGTCAGTCTACCCCATTAAGCTGAGGTCTTTCTAATATCTTTTGGAGATAGTCCTTTAAGAATTCTATGGTTTTACTGGTTCTTTGTTTTTTGGTTGGCAGTTGAAGAGTCAATAATGTGATGGTCTAACTGGATTTACTGATACCGTAGCGATTTCCAGTCCTGTGTGAAATAGTAAATCTAAAGTGTGACCCTTTCTGGGCATAGCTGAATGGACTGCTTGAAAGAAGCATAGTTTATCCATAATACCAACAAACTGTTTTCCAAACTGTGAGAGGCAGTCATCTGTTCAAGCATTGAAATCTTTGGGTATACTCCACATATGGTGTTCAATGGTTAAGATTGACAGCAATTCTCCTATTTCCTTGAGGAATGATGCTGAGTCATCACCTGGGGACTTTAGATAAGTAATATTGATATATAGTGTTCAGCGAGCATGCTCGGCCGAACTGCTGTTTGGCTCGAGCATCGCTATGCTTGGCACATCCGAGTGCTCAGCTGAATTCTGCGGGTGCTCGAGTACAATTTAATACAATGAAAGTCAATGGGAGACCCGAGCATCAAATCAGGCACCCCCTGCTCTGAAGAAGAGAGGGTGTCTGGTTCACAAAAAAAGGTTAGAAATTGATGGAAACCCCATCAAAATGGTTTGGAAACAGCATTAAGAGGATGGCTGGATGCGTCTTGGACTCCTATTATCTACGACATACAATAGACAACCACACAAAGGCTATATCCCAAAAGCCAAGTATGTGGAAGCCATCAATCTATCCATGAGACAGATAACAGGCTTAGTTAGTATACCTTACAATGGCAGCCTTATGCACTATGAGACATTCCAAACCAGCTCTCATCTGACTGAGAGCCAGTAAGCCTCAAAGTTACTTCAAATCTGTTGAATGGCTTGGGTGGACCTGCGCACCTAGAGCAATATCATTAGGGAGACAAAAAGTTTTCTGATTGTCCTAACATAATATTCAATAACCTTTCTATACCGTTTTGTCATGTAAAAACTCATTTGCATAAACCTGGGAATATGGGAAAGACATGCAAACCATTTGCATGGAAAATTCGTGATTTACACTACTCATGAACAGCGCCATCTATTTGTTTCATAGTCTTATGACAAGACGATTACTTTTGTCATAAGACTATGAAACCAATAGATGGCGCTGTTCATGAGTCAGAACAGCGCCATCTATTGGTTTCATAGTCTTATGACAAGATGATTACTCTTGTCAAAGGACTATGAAACCAAAAGATGGTGCGGTTCATGAGTCATGAACGGCGCCATCTATCGGTTTCATAGTCTTATGACAAGATTATTAGTGTAGCCTTTTGCATGGAAAATTTGCGATAAAAATTTGTGATTAGAATATTCGCGATCTACACTATTCATGAACAGCGCCATCTATTGGATTCATAGTCTTGTAATAAGACTATGAAACCAATAGATGGTGCTGTTCATCTTGTTGGGTCGCTAGTAAGTGGGGCACACTGCTCAACAGAGTCCACACACCGTGTAGCACTCAGCCTATAATAGCCTGCGCTAACACTGAGGTGTATATCGGATTGCTGCTATCATTCACACATCTTCTAGCACTTTATCTGCGGTAATATAAGCTTGCTAGGGTGTATCTGAGGACTATTGCCCTGCTTGTAATGACTCATGAACAGCGCCATCTATTGGTTTCATAGTCTTATGACAAGACTAAGAATAAAATAGATGGCGCTGTTCATGAGTAGTGTAGATCGCGAATATTCTAATCACAAATTTTTATTGCGGATTTTCCATGCAAAAGGCTACACTAATAATCTTGTCATAAGACTATGAAACCAATAGATGGCGCTGTTCTGACTCATGACCAACACCATCTATTGGTTTCATAGTCTTATGACAAGAGTAATCATCTTGTCATAAGACTATGAAACCAATAGATGGCACTGTTCATGAGTAGTGTAGATCGCAAATTTTTCATGCAAATTTTTTTTCAGCTGAAAAACAAGGCACATTCTGCTCATTGTCTTTCTCATATGCCCATATTTATGCAAATTAGTTTTTACATGACAAAACTGTATAGAAAGGTTATTGAATATTATGTTAGGACAATCAGAAAACTTTTTGTCTCCCTAATGATATTGATAGGTGCACAGGTCCACCCAAGCCATCCAACAGATCTTAAGTAACTTTGTCAGATGAGAGCTGGTTTTGAATGTCTCATAGTGCACAAGACTGCTATTGTAAGGTATGCTGACTAAGCCTGTCATCTGTCTCATGGATAGATTGATGGCTTGCATATACCTGGCTTTTGGCATATAGCCTTTGTGTGGTTGTCTATTGTATGTCGTAGATAATAGGAGTCCAAGACGCATCCAGCCATCCTCTTAATGCTGTTTACAAACCATTTTGATGGGGTTTCCATCAATTTATAACCTTTTTTTGTGGACCAGACACCCTCTTCTCTTCAGAGCAGGGGGTGCCTGGGGTTCTCCCATTGACTTCCATTGTGCTCGGGTGCTCGGTAGAGCACACGAGCATACCGATATGTTCAGCCAGAGCTCCTGAGCACATGAGCACTTTGGTGCTCGATCAACACTATTCTTATGTTCTTGCCTGCTGAAATTTGAGCACCAATGCATTCAAATGAGTTGGTTGCATCAATGGAAAGCATTTATACTTTACAACAGATGGCTATCCCGCATCCCTTTCGTCCCTGTCTCTCTCATTGCAGCACTAAGAATTTCTTTCATAATACAGCTTCCAGTATAGGCATGGATAAAGAACAGCGGCTCACCCCAAACACTCCCAAAAGACCAGGTGCTCACTCCACGGATCCACCCGAATCCAGAGAAAATGGTGCAAAAAATATAAACAATAGGAGGGCACTCAAATATCTGGGACCACCAAAAACAGTTGCCTATGACCACATTTTTATTTAAAAAATTATTTACATAAAATTGTACATACATGAAATAAAATAATACAATGCGAGTGTGGTATGAATGTGCCCTCTTGAGCATAAAAAACCTGGACGACACCAAACAAGCAATATAATGGTACCGAACAAGTAATAAAATAACCGCTCTTGCAAACTGTGGGCTTGATCCTAGGTAGGCACTCTGAGTCCTAATGTAATGTCCTCTGGGAATCTACACTGGTGTTGGTCTATGAGTTAGACTGCGCTGCCATAAGTAACGTAGCGATGGTGTATCGATGAGTATAGCCCCATGGGGCAAGGTACATTACCCCTCTTCTTTTGCTTGGCGGAGATGGAGAGCAGTCCTTGCTTCGCCGCCTGGACTCACCTCGGCGTCTCGTGTGGTCTCTAGGTCTGATACGCAGCGTCCCACGTGACCTGGAGGCACACCACGTGATACACGCGGCTCGTTGGGGAACAGATCGATTAATGCTATGTTGGGTCCTAAAGTCCGGACCATGCAGTTATCCACAACTCCAGTCAATAAAGATCCAGGGGGCTACCTATTGGTATCGGCACCTCAGGAACACGAAAGGAGGACTTGAAAAAAGAAGAACTTTGCTGTCTCGAACCGGACGCATTTCAGGGATCACAGCCTTTCCTCAGCGGTAATGACAGCATCTAGATCCAATACACCTTATATACCCTCCATTCTTTCTATGGGGGATTCTGGGAGCTCAGTGGAGTAGAACACCCGACATGGAGCATTTGTATCTCACACTCGCACATGCGGTATTGGTACATTTGACATTATGACTAGGGATGAGCGAACCCGAACTGTATAGTTCGGGTTCGTACCGAATTTTGGGGTGTTCGTGACACGGACCCGAACCCGAACATTTTCGTAAAAGTCCGGGTTCGGGTTCAGTGTTCGGCGCTTTCTTGGCGCTTTTTGAAAGGCTGCAAAGCAGCCAATCAACAAGCGTCATACTACTTGCCCCAAGAGGACATCACAGCCATGCCTACTATTGGCATGGCTGTGATTGGCCAGTGCAGCATGTGACCCAGCCTCTATTTAAGCTGGAGTCACGTAGCGCCGCACGTCACTCTGCTCTGATCAGTGTAGGGATAGGATGCAGCTGCTGCTGTTAGGGCGAGATTAGGCAGTGATTTACTTACTGAAGTGATCGATGTACAGCTGTGTATCATACAACCTCTGCTATTCAATTGCTCACTGTTTTAAGGCTGCCCAGAGCGTTTTTCAGTCACTTTTTTCTGGGGTGATCGGCGGCCATTTTGTGTCTTGTGGTGCGCCAGCACAAGCTGCCAACAAGTCAATTTTTAACCATCAATAGTGTGTTTTTTTTTTTGCTATATCCTACATCAGGGGCTTGGCTGTGCTTGCTATCTTATTGAGGGGTGAAATACAATTGCCAAAATAGCAGTACCCTAAATCTGGTGTTTCAGCTGTGGCTAGCCAATTGTAATACTGTCTGCTGTCTGCCAAAGCACAGTTTTTGTTCTGGGTTGAATACAATTCCCAACTTAGCAATTCCCTAAATAATTGTTTTCTGCTGTATCAGGCCAAGTTTAAATCTATCCATAAAAGGGTATATTAGATTGAAGGTGCGGATAGGGTCATTCTCAATAACTTCAAACGCTACCGTGCATCACCAAGTCTAATGCTGTCCGTAAATGTATACCTGTCATCCACCGCCTAAATACTAGGCCTACAAATATGCCAGGGCCTAAAAATATCTGACAATGGCCTGTTCCAGTGTTGGGTGACATGAAGCCTGATTCTCTGCTATGACATGAAGCCTGAATCTCTGCTATGGGACCTCTCTCCTCTGTCTGGGTGCCGGGGCCTAAAAATATCTGACAGTGGCCTGTTCCAGTATTGGGTGACGTGAAGCCTGATTCTCTGCTATGACATGAAGCCTGAATCTCTGCTATAGGACCTCTCTCCTTTGTCTGGGTGCCGGGGCCTAAAAATATCTGACAATGGCCTGTTCCAGTGTTGGGTGACATGAAGCCTGATTCTCTGCTATGACATGAAGCCTGAATCTCTGCTATGGGACCTCTCTCCTCTGTCTGGGTGCCGGGGCCTAAAAATATCTGACAGTGGCCTGTTCCAGTGTTGGGTGACATGAAGCCTGATTCTCTGCTATGACATGAAGCCTGAATCTCTGCTATGGGACCTCTCTCCTCTGTCTGGGTGCCGGGGCCTAAAAATATCTGACAGTGGCCTGTTCCAGTGTTGGGTGACATGAAGCCTGATTCTCTGCTATGACATGAAGCCTGATTCTCTGCTATGGGACCTCTCTCCTCTGTCTGGGTGCCGGGGCCTAAAAATATCTGACAATGGCCTGTTCCAGTGGTGGGTGACATGAAGCATGATTCTCTGCTATGACATGAAGCCTGATTCTCTGCTAGGGGACCTCTCTCCTCTGTCTGGGTGCCGGGGCCTAAAAATATCTGACAATGGCTTGTTCCAGTGGTGGGTGACATGAAGCATGATTCTCTCCTATGACATGAAGCCTGATTCTCTGCTATGGGACCTCTCTCCAATTGATATTGGTTAATTTTTATTTATTTTATTTTTATTTTTATTCATTTCCCTATCCACATTTGTTTGCAGGGGATTTACCTACATTTTGCTGCCTTTTGCCCACAATATGCTGGGTGAGAGAAATATCTTGGCAAAATACAACTTTTCCCATTTTTTTATACAAAGTTGGCATTTGACCAAGATATTTATCTCACCCAGCATGGGTATATGTAAAATGACACCCCAAAACACATTGCCCAACTTCTCCTGAGTACGGAGATACCACATGTGTGACACTTTTTTGCAGCCTAGATGCGCAAAGGGGCCCACATTCCTTTTAGGAGGGCATTTTTAGACATTTGGATACCAGACTTCTTCTCACGCTTTGGGGCCCCTAAAATGCCAGGGCAGTATAAATACCCCACATGTGACCCCATTTTGGAAAGAAGACACCCCAAGGTATTCAATGAGGGGCATGGCGAGTTCATAGAATTTTTTTTTTTTGGCACAAGTTAGCGGAAATAGATTTATTTATTTTTTTTTCTCACAAAGTCTCCCTTTCCGCTAACTTGGGAGAAAAATTTCAATCTTTCATGGACTCAATATGCCCTTTCCTGGGCTGTTTTACATACTTTTTAGTGCCGAAAAGTTCGGGTCCCCATTGACTTCAATGGGGTTCGGGTTCAGGACGAAGTTCGGGTCAAGTTCGGATCCCGAACCCGAACATATCCGGGAAGTTCGGCCGAACTTCTCGAACCCGAACATCCAGGTGTTCGCTCAACTCTAATTATGACCATTTCTTCAAATACATAAGCGTTATATGCGCACTAGTTGCTGGACTGAAACCACAATAGCAGCATAACACAACATAGATCATCTTTGTTACCCATCCATCTACATCCCGGGATGCCTGTGTCCCTTTGTAGTCAAAAAAACGCACCTGCGGTAAAGGTGCGTTTTTTGCGGTACGGGTGCGTTTGTTCCTCTCTATTGGCTCAGCACAGATACTCCTACTAAAGAGCAATGGTTCGATAAAATTAATCAAATATATAGATTGGAGGAGTTGGTGGGTTGGACGGCTAGGAGGCACGACCGCTTTCTCAAATTGTGGTTACCCTGGAAACAATATCTAGATGCCCAGAAGGCAAAGATGATTGAAAATAGAAATTATCCCGCCCACTTCCTGTCCACGTCACCCCACCTGTAAGGGGTGTTGTGTATGGAGACTGGGTGAAATCCCTTAAAATGTGTCGCCCCTATATCTCCATTTATCCCTATTGCATTGAATCAATCTATTTGATTTTGGGTACGTGAAGTAGATTGATATGTAACTTTGTAACATTGTACCCAAGATTGGCCTCTTACATCTACATGAGTGATGTTACCTACTTAAGCTAATGTAATCATTGAATTACCTGTTCTTATCTCATTGTATAATCTGTATACCCAGAAATCTGATTGTCTGACGGTGCCATGTACTATTATGTGTTTGCTTTATCTAAACATTAAATAAAAATATTTATAAAAAAAAAAAAATGCTTGTTAGGGTCCATTCACACGTCCGCACTTTTTATGCACAATTTATGCACAATTATGCGGGACGGGTGCGAACCCATTCATTTTCAATGGGGATGGAAAAAATGTGGACAGCACACAGTGTGCTGTCCGCATCCGCACTTCCGGTCCGCGGCTCCGCAGCTGTGGACAAGAATAGGCACTTCTATTGGGGTGCCGGCCCGGTGTTTTACAGATCTGCAAAACACTGTGGACGTGTGAATGGACCCTTACAATGGCATGTTACTTGTTGCCGTTGTACCATGCACACAGACCTTTTGTGGGTTTCAATTTGTGCTGTTTTATTCAATGGCGGTTCATGTTTTCACTGTTCCATGTGTCCTGCCCCCAGTTAGTTATGAATGTGAATTAGTGCAAATGTGCTTGTACATCTTAGTTTGCATGAGTTTATGTTCCTTGGTCTTGTGTGTGCAGTGCATCTGTTTGATTAATGAATTAATTAATTCATTAAGTCTACTATATGGTTCCCGTGTTGTTACCTTGCTATAGATATAGAATTGTGTGTCCTGTCTCTGGCTGTACAAGATTGATTCTGTTGGTTCTTTGCACCTTTTGCCTGGATTCTGTGAAGGACCATGTCTGTTTGTTCACTTGGCCTGTTCCTGATTTGTTTGTCTGTTTGTGGTCTGAATTTTGTTCTAGTTCCAGGGGTCTAGTCTCTGAGTCTGTTCCATGAGTTTCTTGCAATTATTTGTAATGCAGAACTTTCTAGCAAGCTGTATGAAACAACTGGGACGGTGACCAGTCCCTCACTCTCTATGATAAGTTTAGAGTCATCCAAGGAAAGCCCCCCCCCCCCATTTCCTCCCAGTGTCAAGTGATCCTTCATATTCTTCCTCCCTCATTTTCCCTACCAATTTTAACAGTAAACTGGCGCTGGGTGCCATTTTTATGTGATTAGTCTGAAACTAATTAAAAAACTTCAGATTCATTTGGCAAGTTTTTTTTGTGAAATTCGACACAAATCTGATCATTTTAGAATCAAATCACTCATCTCTAAATGAAATATTAGTAATTATAATTTTTACATGTTAACTATTGAATTAGTGGGATGTCAATAGAAAGCTATTTTAAAAGTCTTAAAAGGGTTATCCAAGAATACATGATTTTTGCCAGATGCCTGCAGCCTGCTTCCCCCAGCTCTGTACTGTGTGCTGACTCCTATGTGTCCATCTTCGGGGACCCTGGCTGCGGACCAGAAGATGGACACAAAAGGCTGCGGGCATCTGGGAAAAGCAATTTATTCCTGGTGAACCCCTTTAACCACCTCAGCCCCCATAGCTTAAACACCCTTAATGACCAGGCCACTTTTTACACTTCTGACCTATAGTACTTTCACCGTTTATTGCTCGGTCATGCAACTTACCACCCAAATGAATTTTACCTCCTTTTCTTCTCACTAATAGAGCTTTCATTTGGTGGTATTTTATTGCTGCTGACATTTTTACTTTTTTTGTTATTAATCGAAATTTAACGATTTTTTTGCAACAAAAATGACATTTTTCACTTTCAGTTGTAAAATTTTGCAAAAAAAAACGACATCCATATATAAATTTTTCTCTAAATTTATTGTTCTACATGTCTTTGATAAAAAAAAATGTTTGGGTAAAAAAAAAAATGGTTTGGGTAAAAGTTATAGCGTTTACAAACTATGGTACAAAAATGTGAATTTCCGCTTTTTGAAGCAGCTCTGACTTTCTGAGCACCTGTCATGTTTCCTGAAGTTCTACAATGGCCAGACAGTACAAACACCCCACAAATGACCCCTTTTCGGAAAGTAGACACCCTAAGGTATTCGCTGATGGGCATAGTGAGTTCATAGAACTTTTTATTTTTTGTCACAAGTTAGCGGAAAATGATGATTTTTTTTTTCTTACAAAGTCTCATATTCCACTAACTTGTGACAAAAAATAAAAACTTCCATGAACTCACTATGCCCATCAGCGAATACCTTGGGGTGTCTTCTTTCCAAAATGGGGTCACTTGTGGGGTAGTTATACTGCCCTGGCATTCTAGGGGCCCAAATGTGTGGTAAGTAGTTTGAAATCAAAATGTGTAAAAAATGGCTGGTGAAATCCGAAAGGTGCTCTTTGGAATGTGGGCCCCTTTGCCCACCTAGGCTGCAAAAAAGTGTCACACATGTGGTATCTCCGTACTCATGCCAACTTTGTATAAAAAAAATGGGAAAAGTTGTCTTTTGCCAAGATATTTCTCTCACCCAGCATGGGTATATGTAAAATGACACCCCAAAACACATTGCCCAACTTCTCCTGAGTACGGAGATACCACATGTGTGACACTTTTTTGCAGCCTAGGTGGGCAAAGGGGCCCACATTCCAAAGAGCACCTTTCGGATTTCACCGGCCATTTTTTACACATTTTGATTTCAAACTACTTACCACACATTTGGGCCCCTAGAATGCCAGGGCAGTATAACTACCCCACAAGTGACCCCATATTGGAAAGAGGACACCCCAAGGTATTCGCCGATGGGCATAGTGAGTTCATGGAAGTTTTTATTTTTTGTCACAAGTTAGTGGAATATGAGACTTTGTAAGAAAAAAATAAAATAAAAAAAAATCATCATTTTCCGCTAACTTGTGACAAAAAATAAAAAATTCTAGGAACTCGCCATGCCCCTCATGGAATACCTTGGGGTGTCTTCTTTCCAAAATGGGGTCACTTGTGGGGTAGTTATACTGCCCTGGCATTCTAGGGGCCCTAATGTGTGGTAAGTAGGTAAATGACCTGTGAAATCCTAAAGGTGCTCTTTGGAATGTGGGCCCCTTTGCCCACCTAGGCTGCAAAAAAAGTGTCACACGTGGTATCTCCGTACTCAGGAGAAGTTGGGCAATGTGTTTTGGGGTGTTATTTTACATATGCCCATGCTGGGTGAGAGAAATATCTTGGCAAAAGACAACTTTTCCCATTTTTTATACAAAGTTGGCATTTGACCAAGATATTTATCTCACCCAGCATGGGCATATGTAAAATGACACCCCAAAACACATTGCCCAACTTCTCCTGAGTACGGATATACCACATGTGTGACACTTTTTTGCAGCCTAGATGCGCAAAGGGGCCCAAATTCCTTTTAGGAGGGCATTTTTAGACATTTGGATACCAGACTTCTTCTCACGCTTTGGTGCCCCTAAAATGCCAGGGCAGTATAAATACCCCACATGTGACCCCATTTTGGAAAGAAGACACCCCAAGGTATTCAATGAGGGGCATGGCGAGTTCATAGAAATTTTTTTTTTTGGCACAAGTTAGCGGAAATTGATTTTTTTTTTGTTTTTTCTCACAAAGTCTCCCTTTCCGCTAACTTGGGAGAAAAATTTCAATCTTTCATGGACTCAATATGCCCCTCAGTGAATACCTTGGGTTGTCTTCTTTACAAAATGGGGTCATTTGTGGGGTGTTTGTTCTGCCCTGGCATTTGAGGGTCTCCGCAATCATTACATGTATGGCCAGCATTAGGAGTTTCTGCTATTCTCCTTATATTGAGCTTACAGGTAATGAGATTTTTTTTTTCCGTTCAGCCTCTGGGCTGAAAGAAAAAATGAACGGCACAGATTTCTTCATTCGCATCGATCAATGTGGATGAAAAAATCTCTGCCAAAAAAAAAAAAAAGGAGGGGAAAGGCATCTGCCAGGACATAGGAGCTCCGCCCAACATCCATACCCACTTAGCTCGTATGACCTGGCAAACCAGATTTCTCCATTCACATCAATCGATGTGAATGAATAAATCATTGCAGGGATTTTTTATATTTTTTTATATACAAAGTGTTTGCCAAAGCATATGAACACCGCCACCTCCTCAGCTCATATGCCTCGGCAAACGTATCTTTTACTGCAGAGGAGAAATCTCGTCTTGCAGCGCCGCATACACCGACTTTTGTGTAATCTGACAGCAGCGCAATGCTTCTGTCAGAATGCACATCAGTGCTGCAGCTAGTCGATCGGTTGGTCCACCTGGAAGGTAAAAAATACAAAACAAAAAAGAAAAAACCAGGCCGCAACGCAATAAATTTATTAACTTTATAATAACTTTTGAACATAACATATAAACTTTATTGAACTGAACGTTAACTTTTTTACTTACCGGTGATTTTTTTTTATATTTTTTTTTACCTTTATAGAACAAACCTCTCCTTCCCCATGGGACAATGTGCAAAGCGCAAATCGCCCAAAGATGTGGCGAAGTACATTATGCACTTTATCCCAGGTGAAAGGAGAGGTTTGCAGTAGCTGTGAGAGAAGGGGCCCTAATAGCCCAGTATGCCTGTCCTGTGAGATGCAATCCCTATGCTAAGTGTACCTGTGTGTGGTACTTCCGGAAACACTCCCCTAAGCATAGGGCAGGGTGGTCAGGGCAGTCAGGACAGAAATAGCGGGTGTCACGCCTTATTCCACTCCTGCTACAGACACAACATTTTTTTCGGGGTGACGGTTGGGTTGAAGTACCAGGAACGACACTGGGGAAATGTCGCTCATGTAGACGGCTCACTACACTGGTGGTTGGGGCCACGGAACCTCCTGGATACAGAAGGTTCTCGATGATCTCTTCCTGAAATTTGAGGAAGGATCGTGTTCTCCCAGCCTTACTGTAGAGAACAAAACTATTATAGGCAGCCAATTGAATTAAATATACAGATACCTTCTTATACCAGCGTCTGGTGCGTCGGGAAACTAAATAGGGAGCTAACATCTGGTCATTGAAGTCCACCCCTCCCATGAGCGCATTATAGTCGTGGACACAGAGCGGCTTTTCAATGACACGGGTTGCCCTTTCAATTTGGATTGTCGGGTCTGCGTGAATGGAGGAGAGCATGTAAACGTCACGCTTGTCTCTCCATTTCACCGCGAGCAGTTCTTCGTTACACAAGGCAGCCCTCTCCCCCCTTGCAAGACGGGTGGTAACGAGCCGTTGGGGGAAGCCCACGCGACTAGGTCGCACGGTGCCACAGCAGCCAATCTGTTCTAGGAACAAATTCCTGAAGAGGGGCACACTTGTGTAAAAATTGTCCACATAAAGATGGTACCCCTTGCCAAATAAGGGTGACACCAAGTCCCAGACTGTCTTCCCACTGCTCCCCAGGTAGTCAGGGCAACCGACCAGCTCCAGGGTCTGATCTTTTCCCTCATAGATCCGAAATTTGTGGGTATAGCCTGTGGCCCTTTCACAGAGCTTATACAATTTGACCCCATACCGGGCGCGCTTGCTTGGGATGTATTGTTTGAAGCCAAGGCGCCCGGTAAAATGTATTAGGGACTCGTCTATGCAGATGTTTTGCTCGGGGGTATACAAATCTGCAAATTTCTGGTTGAAGTGGTCTATGAGGGGCCGAATTTTGTGGAGCCGGTCAAAAGCTGGGTGGCCTCTGGGACGAGAGGTGCTGTTGTCGCTAAAGTGCAGGAAACGCAGGATGGTCTCAAAACGTGTCCTGGACATAGCAGCAGAGAACATGGGCATGTGTTGAATCGCGTTCGTGGAGCAATATGACCGCAATTCATGCTTTTTTGTCAGGCCCATGTTGAGGAGAAGGCCCAGAAAAATTTTAATTTCGGAAACTTGGACTGGTTTCCACCGGAAAGGCTGGGCATAAAAGCTTCCCGGGTTGGCGGATATAAATTGAGTGGCATACCGGTTTGTCTCTGCCACGACTAAGTCCAAGAGCTCCGCAGTCAAGAACAGCTCAAAAAATCCCAGGGCCGAACCGATCTGAGCTGTCTCAACCCGAACTCCAGACTAGGCGGTGAAAGGGGGAACTAATGGTGCGGCTGAAGTTGGTGACTGCCAATCAGGGTTTGCCAGCACCTCAGGGACTCTAGGGGCTCTACGGGCCTGTCTTTGCGGTGGCTGCGACGGGGTAACTACTGCACGTGCCACCGTACCAGCTTCAACTGCCCTTCTGGTGCTCGCCACTTCACCATGTTGTACGGCAGTGCTGGTACTAGGTCCAGGATGGGCTGCGCTGCTGGTGTATGCCTCACCACGTAATCCGACAGCGCCAGCCCCACTCTGCTGCTCTTGAAACGGATCCTGCACAACCTGTGGTCTAGCGACACGGGGCCTGGTACGCCTGGTGCTATCAGGGACCTCAACCTCCTCATCCGAACTTTGGGTCAGACTACCACTGCTTTCTACAGGTTCATATTCTGACCCGCTAGATTCGTCAGATGAGGGTTCCCATTCCTCATCCGACTGGGTCAGAATCCTGTAGGCCTCTTCAGAAGAATACCCCCTGTTTGACATTTGGACTACTAAATTTAGGGGTATTCCCTGAGACTACCCAAGAAAAAAAGCAAGCCTGTCTTACAAATGGGAGGCTAGCGAAGTACCGGAGGCCGCTGCGGTTGATAAAAAATATCAAAACTGATTTTTTTATCGCCGCCGTGCGTGTAAAGTGAATGTGCAGTGATCAAAAAAAATACATTTTTTGTCACTGCGGCGGGGCGGGCGTGGGTGAACGCACGTGTGGGCGACCGATCAGGCCTGATCGGGCAAACACTGCGTTTTGGGTGGAGGGCGAGCTAAGGGGACACTAATACAATTATAGATCTGACTGTGATCAGTTTTGATCACTTACAGATACTATAAAAGTACAAAAGCTGATTAGCGATACGCTAATCAGCGAATAAGTGACTGCGGTGGGGTGGGCTGGGCGCTAACTGACGCTAACTACCTAACCAAGGGACCTAAACTATCCTAAAACTGTAAGTCAATACCAGTGAAAAAAAAAAAGTGACAGTTTACACTGATCACTTTTTTCCCTTTCACTAGGTGATTGACAGGGGGCGATCAAGGGGTTAATTTGGATGATGGGGGTGATGGAGGGTGATCTGGGGCTAAGTGTAGTGTTTGGTGGGTACTCACTGTGATGTCTGCTCCTCTGCTGGAACCAACCGACGAAAAGGACCAGCAGAGGAGCATACAAGCCATTTAACACCTTATATTTATAAATATAAGGTGTTAGATGGCTTCTGATTCAATTTTTTAAAAATCAGCAACCTGCTAGCAACGATCATTGGCTGGCAGGTTGCTGATGAAATACTCCTCTAACTTTTGCCGGCCCGCGATGCGCATGCGCGGGCCGGCTGTGACCGAAATCTCGCGTCTCGCGAGAGGACGCGTATATGCGTCCAGGAGGAATCAACCACCTTCAGGACGCGTCGCTGCGTTCGGCGGTCCGGAGTTAGACATTTCAAGACATTTTGAGTGGCTATCCATCATGTTAGTTGGATTAAGTTGGCCAGATAACTGCAAAACTTTCCTACCACTCGGCTCAAGCTGTGTTCTCATTGTCCAAACCTATGTTAGAGACTACATGAAGTATGTAGAATGTAAAAGGGGTTGTCTGACCCTTTAGCCGATAACCCCCTATCATCCAGACCTGTGCCCCTGAACATACAGTTGTGTTCAAAATAATAGCAGTGTGTTTAAAAAAGTGAATAAAGCTCAAAATCCTTCTAATGGCTTTTATTTCCATAAACACAAATGCATTGGGAACATTACACATTCAATTCCAAATCAAAACATGAAGAAAAATATATCAAATTTGTGTTGTTCCTCTAAAAAAATTAAAGAAAAGTGAATATTAGAATGTTCAAAAAAATAGCAGTGTTTGTATTCTTCTTTACAAACTCAAACATTCACTATATAAACTGAAAAATGTTTGAAGATTTTGCTTTCCTTTGAATCACTTAACTAATATTTAGTTGTATAACCACTGTTTCTGAGAACTGCTGTACATCTGTGTTGTATGGAGTCAACCAACTTCTGGCACCTGTGAACAGGTATTCCAGCCCAGGATGATTGGACTACATTCCATAGTTCCTCTCTATTTCTTGGTTTTGCCTCAGAAACTGGATTTTTGATGTCACCCCACAAGTTTTCTATTGGATTAAGATCCGATTGGGCTGACCACTCCATAACGTCAATCTTGTTGGTCTGGAACCAAGATTCTGCACGTTTACTGGTGTGTTTGGGGTTGTTGTCTTTTTGGAACACCCATTTCAAGAGCATTTCCTCTTCAGCATAAGGCAGCATGACCTCTTCAAGTATTCTGATGTATTCAAACTGGTCCATGATCCCTGGTATGCGATAAATAGGCCCAACACCGTAGTATGAGAAAAATCCCCATATCATGATGCTTGCGCCACCATGCTTCACTGTCTTCACAGTCTACTGTGGCTTGAATTCAGTGTTTGGGGGTCGTCTGACAAACTGTCTCCGGCCACTATACCCAAAAAGAACAATTTTACTTTCATCAGTGCACAAAATATCTCTTTAGGCCAGTCAATGTGCTCTTTGGCAAATTGTAACCTCTTCAGTACATGTGTTTTTTTTCAACAGTGGGACTTTGCGGGGGCTTCTTGCAGATAGCTTGGCTTCACATAGGCGTCTTCTAATTGTAACAGTACTCACAGGTAACTTTAGACCTTCTTTGACCTTCCTGGAGCTGAGTCCTTGCCATTTTGGCTATTCTTCTATCCATTTGAATAGTAGTTTTTCACTTTCTTCCACGTCTTTCACGTTTTCGTTACCATTTTAAAGCATTTGCGATCATTTTAGCTGAGCAGCCTATCATTTTCTGCACTTATTTATTTGTTTTCCCCTCTCCAATCAACTTTTTAATCAAGGTATTCTGTTCTTCTGAACAATGTCTGGAACGACCCATTTTCCTCAGAATTTCAGAGAGAAATGCACTGTAACCAGCATGTACATTTGCTGCCTTCCTTCCTTAAATAAGGGCAAAAATTGCCACCTGTTTTTCAAAGAATGAATGACCTCACTCATTGAACTTCACACTGCTATTATTTTGAACATTCCCCTTTCAATTAGTGATTCAATTACACAGAATCAGCAGCATGCATGTCATGACTGTTGGGTCTGTTGGATTTCTATTACTATACTACACCTGCTAGTAAATTATTTGCCATGCAGAAATATCATTTCTACCAAAAACAGTGATTGATCAGGTCAGTGATGTCTGACTGCTATTATTTTGAATACAACTGTAAAAAAGCTGACTCACCTGCCCGTGGTCCTGCAGCTGCTCTGTTTCTGGCCGCTTTCGGTCCCCATGGGACTAGAAGGCAGCTGGGTCCGGTGACCAGGCCTGTCACAGGACTCACTAGTCACAATGGCCTGATGATGTATCGTTCAAGACAATGAGCTGGCGAAAGGTCACAGCAGTGACTGAACCCAGACTTTTTTTTAGTCCAATAGGGCCTGGAAGTGGCCGGGAATGGAGCAATGGTGGGACAATGATCAGATGAGTCTGCCTTATTATGTTCAGGGGCACAGGTGGACGATTGTTGGTTGTTGGCTCCAAGGTGAGAGAGGTTTTTAATTAGATTTTTTCTCTCTCTTGACATTTCCCTCTGCTGAATATACATCAGCCAAAACAGGCCAGAAATCAGCGGAATCTGCCAAAATTGAAATATTTTTGAAGTCCCCAAAGGTTGTAACTACAAGAGCGGGACAAAAAGGGTTGAATGATTTGGAAAAAATAAAGTGGATCTAGAATGGAAAAAGTACTGGAACACTACAACCAGGGGGCAAAGAGAGATAATGTAAATGAAACATAGAAACATAGAAACATAGAATGTGTTGGCAGATAAGAACTATTTGGCCCATCTAGTCTGCCCAATATACTAAATACTATGGATAGCCCCTGGCCCTATCTTATATGAAGGATGGCCTTATGCCTATCCCATGAATGCTTAAACTCCTCCACTGTATTTGCAGCTACCACTTCTGCAGGAAGGCTATTCCATGCATCCACTACTCTCTCAGTAAAGTAATACTTCCTGATATTACTTTTAAACCTTTGCCCCTCTAATTTAAAACTATGTCCTCTTGTAGCAGTTTTTCTTCTTTTAAATATTCTCTCCTCTCTTACCTTGTTGATTCCCTTTATGTATTTAAAAGTTTCTATCATATCCTCTCTGTCTCGTCTTTCTTCCAAGCTATACATGTTAAGGTCCTTTAATCTTTCCTGGTAATGTTCTGTCTAAGGATGAATCTGCACCATTGAAAGAAATTTGGGTTGATGTTAAAAAAAATGGAGACTTAATAAAAGACATCTCAACTCAACTTGGGGCAATCCAGACCGATGTGGTTCTGATAAGAGACGATATCTCTAAAATACGGGACAGGGTAGCCACCAAAGAAAAATCTGTTGAGATTTTAGAGAAGGAAGCCAATGCTTTTAAAATGGAAATCGCTACCCTGAGATCTGAGGCTAAAATCCTAAAAAGAAAGATGGTTAATTTGGAGGACAGGTCTCGATGATGTAATGTTAAAGTCGTAGGCCTCCCTGAGGGCATAGAAGAGGACAATCCTGCTGATATGATACAGAACTTGATCTTGGAAAGATTTGGAAGGAAACATTTCTCTTCATTGTATTATGTGGAAAAGGCCCATCGAGTTCCAGGGGGTAAACCAACTCCCGTAGGGTTCCCACGGATATTGTTGGCGAAGATCCTTGTTTCGCATGACAGGGACATGATTCTGAAAAGGGCAAGGGAGTGCCCCCCTATTCTGTATAATGGAAATAGATTGTCTTTTTTCCAGATTTTTCCAAGTACATTCAATAAAAGGGGTGTAGCTATACTGAGGTTAAGAGACTACTTCATGAGAAAAACATCAAGTATTCATTTGTTTATCTGGCCAAATTGCGGATAATTTTTAATAGTTGGACTTTGTTTTTTGATACTCCTGACTTGGCAGAATGGTTTGATCAGAATAATATCTGATCCTTCTTTTTTTCCTCTTTTTCTTCATTGTGGTGGGTGGGGGGGAGATGAGGATAGGTGGTCCTAGTTGAGAGATCTGTCCTAAGATTGTGGCGGATCAAGAGTTGGTGGGGGGAGGGGGAGGTATGTAGTTTTTGGGGTGGGTTGCAATGTGTCTCCCAGGCTGTGTGGAGAAGAAGTGCAATCTGTTTTTGGTTTTCTTTTTTGTTTGATTGATGTCGGTTAGAATCATAACCTAGAATATGCAGGGTCTTGGCGATAGGCTACAAAGACAGGCAGTTTGTGATCAGGTTCGGAGACATCTTCCAGCAATTGTTAGTTTAGTAGAGACCCATTTTACAGAGGGAGAGATTCCGCGACTCGGTGGGGGATGCGCCACACAAACTTATCATTCCACCTTTACCAGCTATTCAAGAGGAGTAACAGTATTGATTTATAAAGGGATTGATTTTGTCTGCCGGGCCTCCTCCACTGACAAGCAGGGGAGGTTTGTATTTCTTTATATAAATCTATTTGGAAAATTATGCATTTTGGCCTTTATTTATATTCCTCCCCCTTTCTCTCTTCATGTACTTAATTGTTTATTAACTTTTATGGACCAATGGTCTGAATGCCCTGTCATTTTGACAGGGGACTATAACTGTGTTATTGATCCAGAAAAGGACAGGGTGTCCATGGAGAGAGATATGTATATCCCGCGCCAAGGGTCTCCTCTGTCCTGTTTTTGCCAGGAATCTGGCTTTGTGGCTATATGGGGACATCTAGGGAAGGGGAAATGAGCATACTCTTGTATTAGTAAATTTGGGGGGTCAATGTCTAGGATAGATCTAGCCCTAATAAATAACTATTATTTGAAATACATAAAATCTATGAAATATGAGGCTGGGACTTTGTCTGATCCTTTACCTCTCACTATTGAGATAACTATTCTGAATGATAAACATATTGCTAGGCCCCCATATAGATTAAATCCCGATTGGATTCTTATAATGGATAACCATGAATTGATTAAACAGGAGATAAAATCCTTCTGGGATACCAATTATAATTCAACAAAGACCTACTTGGTATGAGATGCATTTAAGGCCTTTATTAGTAATATCTCCTACAAACCGGATTCCAAAAAAGTTGGGACACTAAACAAATTGTGAATAAAAACTGAATGCAATGATGTGGAGATGGCAAATGTCAATATTTTATTTGTAATAGAACGTAGATGACAGATCAAACCTTTAATCCGAGTAAATGTATCATTTTAAAGGAAAAATACGTTGATTCCAATTTTCACGGTGTCAACAAATCCCAAAAAAGTTGGGACAAGTAGCAATAAGAGGCTGGAAAAAGTAAATTTGAGCATAACGAAGAGCTGGAAGACCAATTAACACTAATTAGGTCAATTGGCAACATGATTGGGTATAAAAAGAGCTTCTTAGAGTGGCAGTGTCTCTCAGAAGCCAAGATGGGTAGAGGATCACCAATTCCCACAATGTTGCGCAGAAAGATAGTGGAGCAATATCAGAAAGGTGTTACCCAGCGAAAAATTGCAAAGACTTTGCATCTATCATCATCAACTGTGCATAACATCATCCGAAGATTCTGAGAATCTGGAACAATCTCTGTGCATAAGGGTCAAGGCCGTAAAACCATACTGGATGCCTGTGATCTCCGGGCCCTTAAACGACACTGCACCACAAACAGGAATGCTACTGTAAAGGAAATCACAGAATGGGCTCAGGAATACTTCCAGAAACCATTGTCAGTGAACACAATCCACCATGCCATCCGCCGTTGCTAGCTGAAACTCTACAGTGCAAAGAAGAAGCCATTTCTAAGCAAGATCCACAAGCTCAGGCATTTGCACTGGGCCAGGGATCATTTAAAATGCAGTGTGGCAAAATGGAAGACTGTTCTGTGGTCAGACGAGTCATGATTCGAAGTTCTTTTTGGAAATCTGGGACGCCATGTCATCCGGACCAAAGAGGACAAGGACAACCCAAGTTGTTATCAACGCTCAGTTCAGAAGTCTGCATCTCTGATGGTATGGGGTTGCATGAGTGCGTGTGGCATGGGCAGCTTGCATGTCTGGAAAGGCACCATCAATGCAGAAAAATATATTCAGGTTCTAGAACAACATAGGCTCCCATCCAGACGTCATCTCTTTCAGGGAAGACCCTGCATTTTTCAGCAAGATAATGCCAGACCACATTCTGCATCAATCACAACATCATGGCTGCGTAGGAGAAGGATCCGGGTACTGAAATGGCCAGTCTGCAGTCCAGATCTTTCACCTATAGAGAACATTTGCCGCATCATAAAGAGGAAGGTGCAACAAATAAGGCCCAAGACGATTGAACAGTTAGAGGCCTGTATTAGACAAGAATGGGAGAGCATTCCTATTTCTAAACTTGAGAAACTGGTCTCCTCGGTCCCCAGATGTCTGTTGAGTGTTGTAAGAAGAAGGGGAGATGCCACACAGTGGTGAAAATGGCCTTGTCCCAACTTTTTGGGGATTTGTTGACACCATGAAATTCTGATTCAACATATTTTTCCCTTAAAATGGTACATTTTCTCAGTTTAAACTTTTGTTCCGTGATTTATGTTCTATTCTGAATAAAATATTAGAAGTTGGCACCTCCACATCATTGCATTCAGTTTTATTCACGATTTGTATAGTGTCCCAACTTTTTTGGAATCCGGTTTGTACTTAAAGAAAAGCTATGCTAAGAAAGAGAAAGATCTGCATGAAATAGCAGCAGCTAGTATGGATGAGTTCTCTAGTAAAACCACAGAACAAAATAGGGAAATTATGCAGAGGTCAAGTCAGGCCCTTTCTGACTTTCTTTTGGATAAGGCCCAGCAAAGGCTTTTTTTTAGGACAAAAATATTTCTCTGAATCAGGTCGCCCAGGGAAAATGATGGCTAGGGTGATCTCTAATCAGGATCCTAAAAAAGAGATAGTTAGCATTCGCTCTCCTGAAGGCATAATTATTCAAGATCAGGAATGCATTAAAGAGGCATTTGTCAAATACTTCCCCGAGCTGTACAAGCGATTGATTCATATCTGGATTCTATTTCTTTTCCAGTCCTTACAGATATTCAAAGAAAATTTCTCAATGCAGACCTCTCCCTGCAAGAGCTAGAGGCCGCTTTGTAAGCCTGTGTGGAAAACACTTCTCCAGGATCGGATGGATTCCCATATGAATTTTCTCTCGCAAATATAGAGAGGTTGTTTTTCCTTGTCTTCTGAAGGTATTTACTGAGGCAGTAGATGACTGTATTCTTCCAGAATCTATGACAGAGGTTGTAATAGTATTAATATTGAAAAAAGGTAAAGACTAGTGTTGAGCGAACAGTTCGAGCATAGTTCGGGTCCGTACCGAATTTTGGGGTGTTCGTGACACGGACCCGAACCCGAACTTTTTCGTAAAAGTTCGGGTTCGGGTTCGTCGTTCGGCATGTATTTTGGCGCATTTTGAAAGGCTGCAAAGCAGCCAATCAACATGCATCATACTACTTGCCCTAAGATGCCATCGCAGCCATGCCTACTATTGGCAAGGCTGTGATTGGCCAAGTGCAGCATGTGACTCAGCCTCTTTATAAGCTTGTGCGCACGTCGGGACGTGCTCACTCCCGATGTGAATAGAACAGGGATAGACGCAGCTGATGCTAGGGCGAGAATAGGCAGGGATAATTGAATAACTGGAAGCAAATTTCTCTCCTCCACCTGTGATTCATCTGAACAACTGCAGCTGAGCTGCTTTTTTGATAGGGATTGGCTATTTTTAGAGTGGCCAGAGTGATTTTTCCATCCACATGTACCTGGGCTGACCGCCGGCCGCCATTTTGCGACTTGTAGTGCTGCAGCAGAAGCTGCCACAGTGTGCATTCCAAAGCTCCAAACAAGTCAGACATCTACACCTGGGATTCAGACCAATAGCGATTTAGCAGCACAGTCCAAGGCTATTTTTTTTAAAGGTTGTGCAGACCATTTTGTGGCACATGTTACTGGGCTGATAGGCGGCGGCCATCTTGGGACTAGTGCTGCAGCACAATCTCTCCCAACGTCCATTAATCACTTGTAATAGTGGTCTGTGCCATAGAAATCCTACATCAGGGACTTGGGTGTGCTTGTGTCACCCCTACTAATACCAGTCCACCTGTAATCCATACAGTGAAAAGCCATAAAGTATTCCAGTGAGGGAATTTTTTTTTTATTTAAAAAAGGCCAAGTTAGTTTATCTGGCGTTCAATATACTAGATACAGTTAGGCCTGCGTTTCATACATCTGGAATTAGCAAACTAATGTGCTGGGGTTGGGAAAACATATATGTACCCATACTAGAATCTGTCAAAGAAAGCGGTACTCACATATAACAGTCATTCCATCTGTAATCCATACAGTCAAAAGACTGAAAGTATTCCAGTGAGGGAATTTTTTTTATTTAAAAAAGGCCAAGTTAGTTTATCTGGCGTTCAATATACTAGATACAGTTAGGCCTGCGTTTCATACATCTGGAATTAGCAAACTAATGTGCTGGGGTTGGGAAAACATATATGTACCCATACTAGAATCTGTCAAAGAAAGCGGTACTCACATATAACAGTCATTCCATCTGTAATCCATACAGTCAAAAGACTGAAAGTATTCCAGTGAGGGAATTTTTTTTTTATTTAAAAAAGGCCAAGTTAGTTTATCTGGCGTTCAATATACTAGATACAGTTAGGCCTGCGTTTCATACATCTGGAATTAGCAAACTAATGTGCTGGGGTTGGGAAAACATATATGTACCCATACTAGAATCTGTCAAAGAAAGCGGTACTCACATATAACAGTCATTCCATCTGTAATCCATACAGTCAAAAGACTGAAAGTATTCCAGTGAGGGAATTTTTTTTTTATTTAAAAAAGGCCAAGTTAGTTTATCTGGCGTTCAATATACTAGATACAGTTAGGCCTGCGTTTCATACATCTGGAATTAGAAAACTAATGTGCTGGGGTTGGGAAAACATATATGTACCCATACTAGAATATGTCAAAGAAAGCGGTACTCACATATAACAGTCATTCCATCTGTAATCCATACAGTCAAAAGACTGAAAGTATTCCAGTGAGGGGATTTTTTTTATTTAAAAAAGGCCAAGTTAGTTTATCTGGCATTCAATATACTAGATACAGTTAGGCCTGCGTTTCATACATCTGGAATTAGCAAACTAATGTGCTGGGGTTGGGAAAACATATATGTACCCATACTAGAATCTGTCAAAGAAAGCGGTACTCACATATAACAGTCATTCCATCTGTAATCCATACAGTCAAAAGACTGAAAGTATTCCAGTGAGGGGATTTTTTTTATTTAAAAAAGGCCAAGTTAGTTTATCTGGCGTTCAATATACTAGATACAGTTAGGCCTGCGTTTCATACATCTGGAATTAGCAAACTAATGTGCTGGGGTTGGGAAAACATATATGTACCCATACTAGAATCTGTCAAAGAAAGCGGTACTCACATATAACAGTCATTCCATCTGTAATCCATACAGTCAAAAGACTGAAAGTATTCCAGTGAGGGAATTTTTTTTTTATTTAAAAAAGGCCAAGTTAGTTTATCTGGCGTTCAATATACTAGATACAGTTAGGCCTGCGTTTCATACATCTGGAATTAGCAAACTAATGTGCTGGGGTTGGGAAAACATATATGTACCCATACTAGAATCTGTCAAAGAAAGCGGTACTCACATATAACAGTCATTCCATCTGTAATCCATACAGTCAAAAGACTGAAAGTATTCCAGTGAGGGGATTTTTTTTATTTAAAAAAGGCCAAGTTAGTTTATCTGGCGTTCAATATACTAGATACAGTTAGGCCTGCGTTTCATACATCTGGAATTATCAAACTAATGTGCTGGGGTTGGGAAAACATATATGTACCCATACTAGAATCTGTCAAAGAAAGCGGTACTCACATATAACAGTCATTCCATCTGTAATCCATACAGTCAAAAGACTGAAAGTATTCCAGTGAGGGAATTTTTTTTATTTAAAAAAGGCCAAGTTAGTTTATCTGGCGTTCAATATACTAGATACAGTTAGGCCTGCGTTTCATACATCTGGAATTAGCAAACTAATGTGCTGGGGTTGGGAAAACATATATGTACCCATACTAGAATCTGTCAAAGAAAGCGGTACTCACATATAACAGTCATTCCATCTGTAATCCATACAGTCAAAAGACTGAAAGTATTCCAGTGAGGGAATTTTTTTTTTATTTAAAAAAGGCCAAGTTAGTTTATCTGGCGTTCAATATACTAGATACAGTTAGGCCTGCGTTTCATACATCTGGAATTAGCAAACTAATGTGCTGGGGTTGGGAAAACATATATGTACCCATACTAGAATCTGTCAAAGAAAGCGGTACTCACATATAACAGTCATTCCATCTGTAATCCATACAGTCAAAAGACTGAAAGTATTCCAGTGAGGGGATTTTTTTTATTTAAAAAAGGCCAAGTTAGTTTATCTGGCGTTCAATATACTAGATACAGTTAGGCCTGCGTTTCATACATCTGGAATTAGCAAACTAATGTGCTGGGGTTGGGAAAACATATATGTACCCATACTAGAATCTGTCAAAGAAAGCGGTACTCACATATAACAGTCATTCCATCTGTAATCCATACAGTCAAAAGACTGAAAGTATTCCAGTGAGGGGATTTTTTTTATTTAAAAAAGGCCAAGTTAGTTTATCTGGCGTTCAATATACTAGATACAGTTAGGCCTGCGTTTCATACATCTGGAATAAGCAAACTAATGTGCTGGGGTTGGGAAAACATATATGTACCCATACTAGAATCTGTCAAAGAAAGCGGTACTCACATATAACAGTCATTCCATCTGTAATCCATACAGTCAAAAGACTGAAAGTATTCCAGTGAGGGAATTTTTTTTTTATTTAAAAAAGGCCAAGTTAGTTTATCTGGCGTTCAATATACTAGATACAGTTAGGCCTGCGTTTCATACATCTGGAATTAGCAAACTAATGTGCTGGGGTTGGGAAAACATATATGTACCCATACTAGAATCTGTCAAAGAAAGCGGTACTCACATATAACAGTCATTCCATCTGTAATCCATACAGTCAAAAGACTGAAAGTATTCCAGTGAGGGAATTTTTTTTATTTAAAAAAGGCCAAGTTAGTTTATCTGGCGTTCAATATACTAGATACAGTTAGGCCTGCGTTTCATACATCTGGAATTAGCAAACTAATGTGCTGGGGTTGGGAAAACATATATGTACCCATACTAGAATCTGTCAAAGAAAGCGGTACTCACATATAACAGTCATTCCATCTGTAATCCATACAGTCAAAAGACTGAAAGTATTCCAGTGAGGGAATTTTTTTTTTATTTAAAAAAGGCCAAGTTAGTTTATCTGGCGTTCAATATACTAGATACAGTTAGGCCTGCGTTTCATACATCTGGAATTAGCAAACTAATGTGCTGGGGTTGGGAAAACATATATGTACCCATACTAGAATCTGTCAAAGAAAGCGGTACTCACATATAACAGTCATTCCATCTGTAATCCATACAGTCAAAAGACTGAAAGTATTCCAGTGAGGGGATTTTTTTTATTTAAAAAAGGCCAAGTTAGTTTATCTGGCGTTCAATATACTAGATACAGTTAGGCCTGCGTTTCATACATCTGGAATTATCAAACTAATGTGCTGGGGTTGGGAAAACATATATGTACCCATACTAGAATCTGTCAAAGAAAGCGGTACTCACATATAACAGTCATTCCATCTGTAATCCATACAGTCAAAAGACTGAAAGTATTCCAGTGAGGGAATTTTTTTTATTTAAAAAAGGCCAAGTTAGTTTATCTGGCGTTCAATATACTAGATACAGTTAGGCCTGCGTTTCATACATCTGGAATTAGCAAACTAATGTGCTGGGGTTGGGAAAACATATATGTACCCATACTAGAATCTGTCAAAGAAAGCGGTACTCACATATAACAGTCATTCCATCTGTAATCCATACAGTCAAAAGACTGAAAGTATTCCAGTGAGGGAATTTTTTCTTTATTTAAAAAAGGCCAAGTTAGTTTATCTGGCGTTCAATATACTAGATACAGTTAGGCCTGCGTTTCATACATCTGGAATTAGCAAACTAATGTGCTGGGGTTGGGAAAACATATATGTACCCATACTAGAATCTGTCAAAGAAAGCGGTACTCACATATAACAGTCATTCCATCTGTAATCCATACAGTCAAAAGACTGAAAGTATTCCAGTGAGGGGATTTTTTTTATTTAAAAAAGGCCAAGTTAGTTTATCTGGCGTTCAATATACTAGATACAGTTAGGCCTGCGTTTCATACATCTGGAATTAGCAAACTAATGTGCTGGGGTTGGGAAAACATATATGTACCCATACTAGAATCTGTCAAAGAAAGCGGTACTCACATATAACAGTCATTCCATCTGTAATCCATACAGTCAAAAGACTGAAAGTATTCCAGTGAGGGGATTTTTTTTATTTAAAAAAGGCCAAGTTAGTTTATCTGGCGTTCAATATACTAGATACAGTTAGGCCTGCGTTTCATACATCTGGAATTAGCAAACTAATGTGCTGGGGTTGGGAAAACATATATGTACCCATACTAGAATCTGTCAAAGAAAGCGGTACTCACATATAACAGTCATTCCATCTGTAATCCATACAGTCAAAAGACTGAAAGTATTCCAGTGAGGGAATTTTTTTTTTATTTAAAAAAGGCCAAGTTAGTTTATCTGGCGTTCAATATACTAGATACAGTTAGGCCTGCGTTTCATACATCTGGAATTAGCAAACTAATGTGCTGGGGTTGGGAAAACATATATGTACCCATACTAGAATCTGTCAAAGAAAGCGGTACTCACATATAACAGTCATTCCATCTGTAATCCATACAGTCAAAAGACTGAAAGTATTCCAGTGAGGGGATTTTTTTTATTTAAAAAAGGCCAAGTTAGTTTATCTGGCGTTCAATATACTAGATACAGTTAGGCCTGCGTTTCATACATCTGGAATTATCAAACTAATGTGCTGGGGTTGGGAAAACATATATGTACCCATACTAGAATCTGTCAAAGAAAGCGGTACTCACATATAACAGTCATTCCATCTGTAATCCATACAGTCAAAAGACTGAAAGTATTCCAGTGAGGGAATTTTTTATTTATTTAAAAAAGGCCAAGTTAGTTTATCTGGCGTTCAATATACTAGATACAGTTAGGCCTGCGTTTCATACATCTGGAATTAGCAAACTAATGTGCTGGGGTTGGGAAAACATATATGTACCCATACTAGAATCTGTCAAAGAAAGCGGTACTCACATATAACAGTCATTCCATCTGTAATCCATAAAGTCAAAAGACTGAAAGTATTCCAGTGAGGGGATTTTTTTTTATTTAAAAAAGGCCAAGTTAGTTTATCTGGCGTTCAATATACTAGATACAGTTAGGCCTGCGTTTCATACATCTGGAATTAGCAAACTAATGTGCTGGGGTTGGGAAAACATATATGTACCCATACTAGAATCTGTCAAAGAAAGCGGTACTCACATATAACAGTCATTCCATCTGTAATCCATACAGTCAAAAGACTGAAAGTATTCCAGTGAGGGAATTTTTTTTTTATTTAAAAAAGGCCAAATTAGTTTATCTGGCGTTCAATATACTAGATACAGTTAAGCCTGCGTTTCATACATCTGGAATTAGCAAACTAATGTGCTGGGGTTGGGAAAACATATATGTACCCATACTAGAATCTGTCAAAGAAAGCGGTACTCACATATAACAGTCATTCCATCTGTAATCCATACAGTCAAAAGACTGAAAGTATTCCAGTGAGGGAATTTTTTTTTTATTTAAAAAAGGCCAAGTTAGTTTATCTGGCGTTCAATATACTAGATACAGTTAGGCCTGCGTTTCATACATCTGGAATTAGCAAACTAATGTGCTGGGGTTGGGAAAACATATATGTACCCATACTAGAATCTGTCAAAGAAAGCGGTACTCACATATAACAGTCATTCCATCTGTAATCCATACAGTCAAAAGACTGAAAGTATTCCAGTGAGGGGATTTTTTTTATTTAAAAAAGGCCAAGTTAGTTTATCTGGCGTTCAATATACTAGATACAGTTAGGCCTGCGTTTCATACATCTGGAATTATCAAACTAATGTGCTGGGGTTGGGAAAACATATATGTACCCATACTAGAATCTGTCAAAGAAAGCGGTACTCACATATAACAGTCATTCCATCTGTAATCCATACAGTCAAAAGACTGAAAGTATTCCAGTGAGGGAATTTTTTTTATTTAAAAAAGGCCAAGTTAGTTTATCTGGCGTTCAATATACTAGATACAGTTAGGCCTGCGTTTCATACATCTGGAATTAGCAAACTAATGTGCTGGGGTTGGGAAAACATATATGTACCCATACTAGAATCTGTCAAAGAAAGCGGTACTCACATATAACAGTCATTCCATCTGTAATCCATACAGTCAAAAGACTGAAAGTATTCCAGTGAGGGAATTTTTTTTTAATTTAAAAAAGGCCAAGTTAGTTTATCTGGCGTTCAATATACTAGATACAGTTAGGCCTGCGTTTCATACATCTGGAATTAGCAAACTAATGTGCTGGGGTTGGGAAAACATATATGTACCCATACTAGAATCTGTCAAAGAAAGCGGTACTCACATATAACAGTCATTCCATCTGTAATCCATACAGTCAAAAGACTGAAAGTATTCCAGTGAGGGGATTTTTTTTATTTAAAAAAGGCCAAGTTAGTTTATCTGGCGTTCAATATACTAGATACAGTTAGGCCTGCGTTTCATACATCTGGAATTAGCAAACTAATGTGCTGGGGTTGGGAAAACATATATGTACCCATACTAGAATCTGTCAAAGAAAGCGGTACTCACATATAACAGTCATTCCATCTGTAATCCATACAGTCAAAAGACTGAAAGTATTCCAGTGAGGGGATTTTTTTTATTTAAAAAAGGCCAAGTTAGTTTATCTGGCGTTCAATATACTAGATACAGTTAGGCCTGCGTTTCATACATCTGGAATTAGCAAACTAATGTGCTGGGGTTGGGAAAACATATATGTACCCATACTAGAATCTGTCAAAGAAAGCGGTACTCACATATAACAGTCATTCCATCTGTAATCCATACAGTCAAAAGACTGAAAGTATTCCAGTGAGGGAATTTTTTTTTTATTTAAAAAAGGCCAAGTTAGTTTATCTGGCGTTCAATATACTAGATACAGTTAGGCCTGCGTTTCATACATCTGGAATTAGCAAACTAATGTGCTGGGGTTGGGAAAACATATATGTACCCATACTAGAATCTGTCAAAGAAAGCGGTACTCACATATAACAGTCATTCCATCTGTAATCCATACAGTCAAAAGACTGAAAGTATTCCAGTGAGGGGATTTTTTTTATTTAAAAAAGGCCAAGTTAGTTTATCTGGCGTTCAATATACTAGATACAGTTAGGCCTGCGTTTCATACATCTGGAATTATCAAACTAATGTGCTGGGGTTGGGAAAACATATATGTACCCATACTAGAATCTGTCAAAGAAAGCGGTACTCACATATAACAGTCATTCCATCTGTAATCCATACAGTCAAAAGACTGAAAGTATTCCAGTGAGGGAATTTTTTATTTATTTAAAAAAGGCCAAGTTAGTTTATCTGGCGTTCAATATACTAGATACAGTTAGGCCTGCGTTTCATACATCTGGAATTAGCAAACTAATGTGCTGGGGTTGGGAAAACATATATGTACCCATACTAGAATCTGTCAAAGAAAGCGGTACTCACATATAACAGTCATTCCATCTGTAATCCATAAAGTCAAAAGACTGAAAGTATTCCAGTGAGGGGATTTTTTTTTATTTAAAAAAGGCCAAGTTAGTTTATCTGGCGTTCAATATACTAGATACAGTTAGGCCTGCGTTTCATACATCTGGAATTAGCAAACTAATGTGCTGGGGTTGGGAAAACATATATGTACCCATACTAGAATCTGTCAAAGAAAGCGGTACTCACATATAACAGTCATTCCATCTGTAATCCATACAGTCAAAAGACTGAAAGTATTCCAGTGAGGGAATTTTTTTTTTATTTAAAAAAGGCCAAGTTAGTTTATCTGGCGTTCAATATACTAGATACAGTTAAGCCTGCGTTTCATACATCTGGAATTAGCAAACTAATGTGCTGGGGTTGGGAAAACATATATGTACCCATACTAGAATCTGTCAAAGAAAGCGGTACTCACATATAACAGTCATTCCATCTGTAATCCATACAGTCAAAAGACTGAAAGTATTCCAGTGAGGGAATTTTTTTTTTATTTAAAAAAGGCCAAGTTAGTTTATCTGGCGTTCAATATACTAGATACAGTTAGGCCTGCGTTTCATACATCTGGAATTAGCAAACTAATGTGCTGGGGTTGGGAAAACATATATGTACCCATACTAGAATCTGTCAAAGAAAGCGGTACTCACATATAACAGTCATTCCATCTGTAATCCATACAGTCAAAAGACTGAAAGTATTCCAGTGAGGGGATTTTGCTTATAAAAAATAATATATTTCATTGTGGTGCGAGTTGAATCGCAACAAAGAAGAAAAATACTATTAAGGGACGAGGACGCGGTCGTGGTGGTGTCCGTGGAGCCTCTGTTGCTGGTAGAGGACGTGGCCATTCGGCCCCAGGCGCACACAGTAGGGAACGAACTCCCTCAACTAGCCGGCAGAATGTACCGCAATATCTCGTGGGGCCCAATGCCGCTCTTAGGATGGTAAGGCCTGAGCAGGTACAGGCATTAATCGATTGGGTGGCCGACAGTGCTTCCAGCACGTTCACCACATGGTCTTCCACCCAGTCTTCTGCGGAAAGCGCACAGGTGGCACCTGAAAACCAAGCCCATCAGTCTGTCACATCACCCCCAAGCATATCAGGGAAACGGTCTGAGCCACAAGTTATGCAGCAGTCTCTTTTTCTGTTTGAAGACTCTGCTTCCAGGGTTTCCCAGGGGCGTCCACCTAGCCCTTCCCCAGTGGAGGAAGACATACCATGCACTGACGCACAACCACTTATGTCTCCAGATGAAGAGGACATGGGAATACCACCACAGCAGAGTCACCGACTCTCTGATGATGACGAAACACAGGTGCCCACTGCCGCGTCTTTTTGCAGTGTGCAGACTGAACAGGAGGAGGTCAGGGAGGGAGACTGGGTGGAAGACGATGCAGAGGACGATGAGGTCTTAGACCCCACATGGACTGAAGGTCGTGGCGATGACTTTCACAGTTCAGAGGAAGAGGTAGTGGTGAGACCGAGACAACAGCGAAGCCAAAGAGGGAGCAGGGGGCCAAAGCAGACGAGCCGCCGCCCCCAGAGTTCGCCTGCTACTGGACATCGCCAACAGGGACCCAGCCCCACAAAGGCAGCTTCAAAGAGTTCCCTGGCATGGGACTTCTTTAAACAATGTCCTACCGACAAGACCCGAGTGACTTGCACGCTCTGCCATCAGAGCCTGAGGCGAGGCATTAACGTTCTGAACCTCAGCACAACCTGCATGACCAGGCATCTACATGCAAAGCATGAACTGCAGTGGGGTACACACCTTAAAAACCAGGCACTCGCTGAGGCTCCCCCTGCTCCCTCTACCGCTGCTGCCTCGGCTTCCGCCTCGAGAGGAATGTTGCCACCTGCCGAGCAGCAAACAGAGGATGTGCCACCGACACCACCACCACCGCCACCGTCAACTAGCGTCTCCACTATATCACACAGCAGCGTTCAGCTCTCAATATCTCAAACCTTAGAGAGGAAGCGCAAATTCCCCCCGAGTCACCCTCGAGCCCTTGGCCTGAACGCCAGCATTTCTAAACTGCTGGCCTTTGAAATGCTGTCATTCCGGCTGGTGGACACAGACAGCTTCAAACAGCTGATGGCCATGGCTGTCCCGCAGTATGTGGTTCCCAGCCGCCACTACTTCTCCAAGACAGCCGTGCCTTCCCTGCACATGCAAGTGTCCGATAAAATCAAGTGTGCACTGCGCAACGCCATTTGTGGCAAGGTCCACCTAACCACAGATACGTGGACCAGTAAGCACGGCCAGGGACGCTATATCTCACTAACTGCACACTGGATGAATGTAGTGGCGGCTGGGCCCCCGGCGGACAGTTCCTTGGCGCACGTCCTTCCGCCCCCTAGGATCGCAGGGCATCATTCTCTGCCTCCTGTAGCCTCCTCCTCCTACTCGGCTTCCTCCTCCACTGCTTCCACCAGCTCATCCGGTCAGCCACACACCTTCACCACCAACTTCAGCACAGCCCGGGGTAAACGTCAGCAGGCCATTCTGAAACTCATATGTTTGGGGGACAGGCCCCACAGCGCAAAGGAGTTGTGGCGGGGTATTGAACAACAGACCGACGAGTGGTTTCTGCCGGTGGGCCTCAAGCCAGGCCTGGTGGTATGCGATAATGGGCGAAATCTCGTGGCAGCTCTGGGACTAGCCGGTTTGACGCACATCCCTTGCCTGGCGCATGTGCTGAACTTGGTGGTGCAGAGGTTCATTCACCACTACCCCAACATGTCAGAGCTGCTGCATAAAGTGCGGGCCGTCTGTGCGCGCTTCCGCCGTTCACATCCTGCCGCTGCTCGCCTGTCTGCGCTACAGCGGAACTTCGGCCTTCCCGCTCACCGCCTCATATGCGACGTGCCCACCCGGTGGAACTCCACCTTGCACATGCTGGAGAGACTGTGCGAGCAGCAGCAGGCCATAGTGGAGTTTCAGCTGCAGCACGCTCGCGTCAGTCGTACTGCCGAACAGCACCACTTCACCACCAATGATTGGGCCTCCATGCGAGACCTGTGTGCCCTGCTGCGCTGTTTCGAGTACTCCACCAACATGGCCAGTGGCGATGACACTGTTATCAGCGTTACAATACCACTTCTATGTCTCCTTGAGAAAACACTTAGGGCAATGATGTTAGAGGAGGTGGCCCAGGTGGAGGAGGAGGAGGAGGATGAGGGCTCGTTTCTAACACTTTCGGGCCAGTCTGTTCGAAGTGGCTCAGAGGGAGGTTTGTTTAAGCAGCAGAGGACAGGTTCACAAGTCGCCAGCCAAGGCACTGTACTGGAGGACGAGGAGGAGGTGGAGGGGGACGAGGATGACGCAAGTTCACAGCGGGGTGGCAGCCCAGGCCCATCACTGGTGCGTGGCTGGGGGGATACGGTGGACGATGACGATACGCCTCCCACAGAGGACAGCTTGTCCTTACCCATGGGTAGCCTGGCCCACATGAGCGAATATATGCTCCAATGCCTGCGCAACGACAGCAGAGTTGCCCACGTTTTAACGTGTGCAGACTACTGGGTGGCCACCCTGCTGGATCCCCGGTATAAAGACAATGTGCCCACTTTAATTCCTGAACTGGAGCGCGACCGTAAGATGCGCGAGTACAAGCGCACGCTGATAGAGGCGCTCTTGAGAGCATTCCCACATGTCACAGGGGAACAGGTGGAAGGTGAAGGCAGAGGAGTGGCAAGAGGTCGCCAACGCAGCTGTGTCACGGCCAGCTCATCTGAGGGCAGGGTTAGCATGGCAGAAATGTGGAAAAGTTTTGTCTCCACGCCACAGCTATCTGCACCGACACCTGATACGGAACGTGTTAGCAGGAGGCAGCATTTCACTAACATGGTTGAACAGTATGTCTGCACACCCCTCCACATCCTGACGGATGGTTCGGCCCCATTCAACTACTGGGTTTCGAAATTGTCCACGTGGCCAGAGTTAGCATGTTATGCCTTGGAGGTGCTTTCCTGCCCGGCGGCCAGCGTTTTATCTGAACGCGTATTCAGCACGGCAGGGGGCGTCATTACTGACAAGCGCAGCCGCCTGTCCACAGCCAACGTGGACAAGCTGACCTTCATAAAGATGAACCAGGCATGGATCCCACAGGACCTGTCCCTCCCTTGTGCAGAGTAGTCCTTATTAACTGCCTAAAACATGTCTTGTTGTGCTACGGGCCACTTCTTTATTTGATACAAATTTTATGAAACCCACAGTTGAATGAAACTCTTCTCTGTCTGGGCGCCGGGGCCTAACCAGATGAAAGTGACCGGTTAAACTAACGGGTGACATGAAGCCATAACCTCTGCCATGCTACCTCTGTCTTCTGTCTGGGTGCTGAGGCCTAAGTCAAATAAAGCGGTCTTCTGCTGTGCTGGGGGATATGAAGCTAATCTCTGACCTCTCTCCTCTGTCTGGGTCCAAAGGCCTAAATCACTGAAAGAGGCCTTCTCCTGTGGTGTGTGATATGATGCCAGAATATGTGCTGTGGGGCCTCTCTCCTCTTCCAGGGTGCAGGGGTCAAATAAATTAAATTGTGGCCTACTCCTGTGGTGGTTGATATGATGCCTGATTCTCTGATGTGGAACCTCTCTCCTCTGTTTGGGTGAAGGGGTCAAAGTAACTAAATGGTGGCTTCTCCTGTGGTGGCTGATATGATGCCAGAATATGTGCTGTGGTGCCTCTCTCCTCTTCCTGGGTGCAGGGGTCAAATAAACTAAATTGTGGCCTACTCCTGTGGTGGTTGATATGATGCCTGATTCTCTGATGTGGAACCTCTCTCCTCTGTTTGGGTGAAGGGGTCAAAGCAACTAAATGGTGGCTTCTCCTGTGGTGGCTGATATGATGCCAGAATATGTGCTGTGGTGCCTCTCTCCTCTTCCTGGGTGCGGGGGTCAAAGTAACTCAATGGTGGCTTCTCCTGTGGTGGCTGATATGATGCCAGAATATTTGCTGTGGTGCCTCTCTCCTCTTCCTGGGTGCGGGGGTCAAAGTAACTCAATGGTGGCTTCTCCTGTGGTGGCTGATATGATGCCAGAATATGTGCTGTGGGGCCTCTCTCCTCTTCCTGGGTGCAGGGGTCAAAGTAACTCAATGGTGGCTTCTCCTGTGGTGGTTAGTATGATGCCAGAATATGTGCTGTGGGGCCTCTCTCCTCTTCCTGGGTGCAGGGGTCAAAGTAACTCAATGGTGGCTTCTCCTGTGGTGGCTGATATGATGCCAGAATATGTAGAATATGTGCTGTGGTGCCTCTCTCCTCTTCCTGGGTGCGGGGGTCAAAGTAACTCAATGGTGGCTTCTCCTGTGGTGGCTGATATGATGCCAGAATATGTGCTGTGGGGCCTCTCTCCTCTTCCTGGGTGCAGGGGTCAAAGTAACTCAATGGTGGCTTCTCCTGTGGTGGTTAGTATGATGCCAGAATATGTGCTGTGGGGCCTCTCTCCTCTTCCTGGGTGCAGGGGTCAAAGTAACTCAATGGTGGCTTCTCCTGTGCTGGCTGATATGATGCCAGAATATGTGCTGTGGGGCCTCTCTCCTCTTCCTGGGTGCAGGGGTCAAAGTAACTCAATGGTGGCTTCTCCTGTGGTGGCTGATATGCTGCCAGAATATGTGCTGTGGTGCCTCTCTCCTCTGTCTGGGTCCAAATGCCTAAATCACTGAAAGAGGCCTTCTCCTGTGGTGTGTGATATGATGCCTGAATATGTGCTGTGGTGCCTCTCTCCTCTTCCTGGGTGCGGGGGTCAAAGTAACTCAATGGTGGCTTCTCCTGTGGTGGCTGATATGATGCCAGAATATGTGCTGTGGTGCCTCTCTCCTCTTCCTGGGTGCGGGGGTCAAAGTAACTCAATGGTGGCTTCTCCTGTGGTGGCTGATATGATGCCAGAATATGTGCTGTGGGGCCTCTCTCCTCTTCCTGGGTGCAGGGGTCAAAGTAACTCAATGGTGGCTTCTCCTGTGGTGGTTAGTATGATGCCAGAATATGTGCTGTGGGGCCTCTCTCCTCTTCCTGGGTGCAGGGGTCAAAGTAACTCAATGGTGGCTTCTCCTGTGGTGGCTGATATGATGCCAGAATATGTGCTGTGGTGCCTCTCTCCTCTTCCTGGGTGCGGGGGTCAAAGTAACTCAATGGTGGCTTCTCCTGTGGTGGCTGATATGATGCCAGAATATGTGCTGTGGGGCCTCTCTCCTCTTCCTGGGTGCAGGGGTCAAAGTAACTCAATGGTGGCTTCTCCTGTGCTGATTGATATAAAGCTGATGGTTGTGCCATCTGACATGGTTGCCAGGGTCTGATTCAATGGGGGCCTACTCCTGTGGTGGGTGATCTAAATGCCTGATTCTCTGCTGTGAAACCTCTCTCCTCCGTCTGGGTGTAGGGGTCAAAGTCTTTCAAAGTCGCTTCTTCTGTACTGATTGATATGAAGCTGATGGTTGTGCCATCTGACATGGTTGCCGGGGTCCCATTAAATTGTGGCCTACTCCTGTGGTGGTTGATATGATGCCTGATTCTCTGATGTGGAACCTCTCTCCTCTGTTTGGGTGAAGGGGTCAAAGTAACTAAATGGTGGCTTCTCCTGTGGTGGCTGATATGATGCCAGAATATGTGCTATGGGGCCTCTCTCCTCTTCCTGGGTGCAGGGGTCAAAGTAACTCAATGGTGGCTTCTCCTGTGGTGGCTGATATGATGCCAGAATATGTGCTGTGGTGCCTCTCTCCTCTTCCTGGGTGCGGGGGTCAAAGTAACTCAATGGTGGCTTCTCCTGTGGTGGCTGATATGATGCCAGAATATGTGCTGTGGTGCCTCTCTCCTCTTCCTGGGTGCGGGGGTCAAAGTAACTCAATGGTGGCTTCTCCTGTGGTGGCTGATATGATGCCAGAATATGTGCTGTGGTGCCTCTCTCCTCTTCCTGGGTGTGGGGGTCAAAGTAACTCAATGGTGGCTTCTCCTGTGGTGGCTGATATGATGCCAGAATATGTGCTGTGGTGCCTCTCTCCTCTTCCTGGGTGCAGGGGTCAAAGTAACTAAATGGTGGCTTCTCCTGTGGTGGTTGATATGATGCCTGATTCTCTGCTGTGAAACCTCTCTCCTCCATCTGGGTGTAGGGGTCAAAGTCTTTCAAAGTCGCCTTCTCCTGTGCTGATTGATATAAAGCTGATGGTTGTGCCATCTGACATGGTTGCCAGGGTCTGATTCAATGGGGGCCTACTCCTGTGGTGGGTGATCTAAATGCTTGATTCTCTGCTGTGAAACCTCTCTCCTCCGTCTGGGTGTAGGGGTCAAAGTCTTTCAAAGTCGCCTTCTCCTGTGCTGATTGATATGAAGCTGATGGTTGTGCCATCTGACATGGTTGCCGGGGGTCCCATTAAATTGGGGCCTACTCCTGTGGTGGGTGATCTAAATGCCTGATTCTCTGCTTTGAAACCTCTCTCCTCCGTCCGGGTGTAGGGGTCAAAGTCTGTCAAAGTCGCCTTCTCCTGTGCTGATTGATATAAAGCTTATGCTTGTGCCATCTGACATGGTTGCCGGGGTCTGATTCAATGGTGGCCTACTCCTGTGGTGGGTGATCTAAATGCCTGATTCTCTGCTGTGTAACCTCTCTCCTCCGTCTGGGTGTAGGGGTCAAAGTAACTAAATGGTGGCCTACTCCTGTGGTGGGTGATATGATGCCTGGTTCTCTGCTGTGGGACCTCTCTCCTTTGTCTGGGTGCTGTGGTCAAAATAATAGTAAGTGACCTTCTCCATTGGTGGGTGACTTGAAGCCTGATTCTGTGCTATGGGACCTCACTCCAATTAATATTGTTTAATTTTTATTTATTTTATGTTAACTCATCATTTCCCTATCTACATTTGTTTGCAGGGGATTTAACTACATTTTGCTGCCTTTTGCAGCCCTCTAGCCCTTTCCGGGTGTGTTTTACAGCCTTTTTAGTGCCCAAAAGTTCGGGTCCCCATTGACTTCTATGGGGTTCGGGTTCGGGATGAAGTTCGGGTCGAGTTCGGATCCCGAACCCGAACATTTTTCGAAAGTTCGGCCGAACTCGTCGAACCCGAACATCCAGGTGTTCGCTCAACTCTAGTAAAGACCCTTTAGATATGAGTTTTTATAGGCCGAGGCCGATTTCCTTATTAAATACAGATGTTAAGCTATTTTCAAGGATTCTCACCACTAGGCTATCTAAAGTTATTTAATCTATTATACACCCTGATCAAAATGGGTTTATTTCTAGTAAATGTGCTCACTATAACTTGCACCGTCTTTTTGTAAATATTCAGGACTCCTGGGGAATCTCTCGCTCCTTCCTGTCTTTGGATGCCTCTAAGGCCTTCGACAGGGTGGAGTGGAGATTCCTCTGGAGGTTATTGGAAATGATGGGATTTGGTATCAAGTTTATAAACATGGTTAAGCTTTTCTACAAATCCCCTAAGGCGAGGTTGAATATTAATAGGATGCTCACAAGGTATATTCCCTTGGAGAGAGGCACTCGTCAGGGATGTCCACTCTCTCCATTATTATTTGATATTGATATTGAGTTCCTTGATGTAAGTGTCAGGCAGAATCCTGGGATTGAAGGGTTCGGGACACTGGGAACAGAAGATCGTATTTTCTTATATGCCGACGATGTTTTATTTTTTATACAACATACTAATACTACACTTCTGAGGGTTATTCGAGTTGTTAACTCTTTCAGTGAAGTTTCGGGCCTTGATATCAATTGGTCTAAGACCATCCTTTTGCCTTTAGACAGACTAGAACCTCTTTCTGAGGAGCTGATTAACAATTTGAGGATCTCTGATTCATTTGAATGTCTGGGGATTACCATTTTCTCTAAGATTGAAGATTTTTTACAGCTTAATTTGATCCCATTGATAACAAAATTGAGATCCAAAATAAAAATATGGCATTGACTCCTGTTATCTAGAGCTGATAGAATATCCCTGGTGAAGATGGTTATCTTGCCCCAAGTACTTTATATCTTCAGAAACTCCCCAGTATGGATTGAAGATAGATATTTTAAATTGATTGAGAGAATTATTAATGATCTACTGTGGGGGAGAAAGCGAGTGAGGCTTAAATTGGAGTATTTCTACAAGCCGATGGAACAGGGAGGAATAAATCTCCCCTGTTTCAAGGGCTACTTTATAGCATCACAGTTATGGCTGTATTATGAATGGGAGAAGAGCCGACTATGTAAAATTTTGGTGAAGGACTCTTCACATGATAATATCTTTGCTCTTTTGGAATCTGGTCAATTAATCAGTTCTCAACAGGAATATAGGACCGCTGTGAAGTTATTTACTAAGTCTTGGACTACCATCAGAGACTGGCTGGGAATAAAGGGATCTCTCCTTTGTACGCCACTTTGACACAATTATTATCTACAAGCCTTAGACGAATTGGTTGGAGATTAGTATTGGCAAAATAATAATATTCGTTATCTTGCACAAGTGGTTGGGAAGGGCATATTTTTTCTATTTTGGAATTAGCACAAAGAGAAAACATATCCAACTTATCTTGTTTTAGGTATTTTTAATTACGTTCAGCACTTTCTAGTATTAAAGAAAAATCCCTTTTTTATATAGATACTTCCACATTTTTGCATGATCTAATAGTAAAGCCAGCACAGAGGGTTAAAATTTCACAGTGCTATAGACACTTAAAGCACGATTTATTAATCTACAGTCTCCTGGACAAAAGGCTTGGAGAAGGGACTGCCCAATGATTTGATTGGATGATTGGGATAATCTATTGGTTAATATGGGATTAGTTTCTCACAATTTCAATCATATATTGGTTCAATTTAATACAGTATTTTACACAGAATTTACGTTACACCTTTAGGGCTTAATAAATGGGGTTTGAGAAACATTTCTAATTGTCCACCGTGTGAATCACCTGAGGTCGATCATTTACACATGCTTTGGACTTGTATAGAACTAAAAGAATATTGGGGGGCAATACATAATTATATTAACCAAAAATGAAAAGTTGTGATTCCATTCACAGTAGAGTCTTGGATTCTGAGTGACCTTTCCTAGGTGGGGTGCCATAAGTACAAACTGATTCTTTTGGTAAAAATAACATTCCTTGCAAGGCTTTTGATTGCATGAGCTTGGTTTTCATCTAATGCTCCAACTATGAATACATGGTTAAATCTTGTTAATAAGATAAAAAGGTATGAATATATCTTTATACAAACAAAGAAATTCTGAGGATAAATGGTTTAAGGTATGGGGAGAATGGAATCTTTAATTGTTTTCAATTTCAACCTTCTCACTAACCCTGTCTTTTTTTTGTGTCCGTGGGGGTGGGGATGGGAGACGCATC